>NC_064857.1:68189956-68454956 GCF_024139225.1 Suncus etruscus | reverse complement strand
AGAAGATATACAAGATTAGACATATATACAAAACTTAGAATCAATAATGTCTTGAAGGGGCTGGAGAGATAGCACAGTGGTAGGGCCTTTGCCTTGCAAGCCACCAATCCAGGGTGGACAGAAGTTCGAATCCTGGCATCCTATCCTCCAAGCCTGCCAAGAGCAATTTCTGAGCACAGAGCTAGGAGTAACCCCTGAAAAATAAAAAAATAAAAAAAAAACAAAAAAAAATATGATAATAATGTTTTGAACTAAAAGGAACCTTTATAAACATAATTGATTTGTAAATATAAGAAAATAAAAATAGACACATGCTTATATTAATATTAAAAAACATTAGACTGTTATTCCATGTATTACATTTTCATAGTACTCAAACCCAGGAAAGTAGTAGACTCTATCATACTGGCAGAAATATGTGCATCAATCAAAAGGGTAATTTGACAATTAAAAGGATTCTCTAGGGCCGGGCGGTGGCGCTAAAGGTAAGGTGCCTGCCTTGCTTGCACTAACCTTGGACGGACCGCGGTTCGATCCCCCGGTATCCCATATGGTCCCCCAAGCCAGGAGCAACTTCTGAGCACATAGCCAGGAGTAACACCTGAGCATTACCGGGTGTGCCCCAAAAATCAAAAAATAAATAAATAAATAAAGACAAACAAGCATTTTGGGGCCGGGCGGTGGTGCTGGAGGTAAGGTGCCTGCCTTGCCTGCGCTAGCCTAGGACGGACCGCGGTTCGATCCCCCGGCGCCCCATATGGTCCCCCAAGAAGCCAGGAGCAACTTCTGAGCGCATAGCCAGGAGTAACCCCTGAGCGTCACAGGGTGTGGCCCAAAAAAAACAAAAACAAAAAAAAAAGGATTCTCTAGGACTGTCAGGAGTGATCCCTGAGCACAGAGCCAGGAGTAAGCTCTGAGTACTGCCATGTGTAGCCCAAAGAACAAACTTAAAAGTTATTCACTAGGGGCTAGAGAGACAGTACAGGGATTAAGGTACTTGCCTTGTACATGGTTTATCCCATCTGAGTCCCAGAACCACATATACTCCCACAAGTAATGACAGGAGTCATTCCTGAGCACATAACCAGGAGGAGCCAGTGAGCCCCTAAGATGTGGCCATAGAACCCACACCCACATAAAAGGGATTCTTCAGACTATTAAAATTATGCTAAGTAAACCATCATAAATATCAGCAAAAAAAATAAAATGTTCCAAAATACACAAGGAGACAGAATAGAGGGATTAATACCTAGGTTTTCAAAATCTATTTCAGTGACACAAAATAATCTCCCCCTAAAATATTAAAGTCTTGAATTCAACTTTTAAAGTAAGTATTATAGTTTATTTGGGTTTTAAGGTTACAACAGTATTGGAGTTTATAGTCTGAATTCAACCCTGAAGTGTCTCATTGAAGTGTGTGTCTGTCGCCCCACATTTCTGAGACGATATACAATACCCCAACATTTTCTGGAATTTTTATTATTCCTCCTATAAACAAGTGCCACTGTTACAATAAAAAATGTAAAATGTGTCCGCATTCTTCATAAACAAGCAATATAAATATTTAGAAGGAAAACAGTGTAGTACAGTTATTTTACAGTTTTTTTTTTAAGAGCAAAAAATAGGGCCCGGAGAGATAGCACAGTGGTGTTTGCCTTGCAAGCAGCCGATCCAGGACCAAAGTTGGTTGGTTCGAATCCCGGTGTCCCATATGGTCCCCCGTGCCTGCCAGGAACTATTTCTGAGCAGACAGCCAGGAGTAACCTCTGTGCAACGCCGGGTGTGGCCCAAAAACCAAATAAATAAATAAATAAATAAATAAATAAATAAATAAATAAATAGCCAGGGAAATAGTATAAGGGTCAAGCACTTCCCTTGCATGGATTGGCCATGTTTCTATCCCCAGCATCACAGCTCCCTGAGCACAGAGCTAGGAGTAAGCCCTAAACACCACCAGGTCTGGCTCTAAAAAGGGTGGAGGGAGGGAGGGAAGAAAGGAAGAAGGGAGGGAGGGAGGGAGGGAGGGAGGAAGGAAGGAAGGAAGGAAGGAAGGAAGGAAGGAAGGAAGGAAGGAAGGAAGGAAGGAAGGAAGGAAGGAGGAAGGAAGGAAGGAAGGAAGGAAGGAAGGAAGGAAGGAAGGAAGGAAGGAAGGAAGGAGGGAAGGAGGGAGGGAGGGAGGGAGGGAGGGAGGAAGGAAGGAAGGAAGGAAGGAAGGAAGGAAGGAAGGAAGGAAGGAAGGAAGGAAGGAAGGAAGGAAGGAAGGAAGGAAGGGGGGGAGGGAGGGAGGGAGGGAGGGAGGGAGGGAGGGAGGGAGGGAGGGAGGACTGACATCGGCTGGAAAGATAGTACAGTGGGTAAGGTACTTGCCTTGCACATGCCTCACCAGGTTCAATCCCTGGTATCCCATACGGTCCGATGAGCTCCACCAGGAGTGCTTCCTGAATGTAAAGCCAGAAGTAATCCCTGAGCATTTCTATATGTGACTCAAAAACAAAGAAACAATAAAACAGACTGACAGATTCCCACCATGAGCTTGTACTACTGAGTCCTCATCTTCCTTTTTGTGTTTTCTTTAGACAACCCTTCCCAGGTTGGAAGTGTTCCTGTCACAATCAGAGTCTTAGATGTGAATGACAATGCTCCAGAGTTCCCCCGATTCTATGAAGCTTTTGTTTGTGAAAATGCCAAAGCAGGGCAGGTAAGGCAGCATGTGAGGTATGCATGTTGGCTGACCCCGAGTAAGGAAACAATGGTCCCAGAAATCCACATTCGCCATCAAAGAAATTTTAGCTCTTGAAGCTAGTAATTTACCAAGGGTCCCCAAAGACTGTTGTAAGAGTTTCTTAAGACTATTATTTGGAATCTTCATTACCTCCTGGGTTCTGAATAACACCTGAGCAGTAATGAATGGATAGACAGGAGAGCCTGGAGTAAGGCAGACCACCACCCTATTCCCCTTATATATGTTTCCATATATTTCATTGTGATATAATGACCTTATATGCCTTATGACCAGGTAGTGAATAATCATGTTAATCAGCAGAAGGAATACTCTATTTTCCTGATCTTAGTACTAATCCTTGAAAATATGTGCAGTAAAGAATGTTTATTTTTTACATTTTCTAAACTCCCTTAACTTCTGGTAACAGGTATCTTGTTTAAGGATTCTTCTCATAATGCTTTGTTATCTAGAAATTATGTTCTTCCTCCCTGACTAAACCACTCATTTCCTTAAGGCTGCATATCATGTAAGTTTTGAGATGAAAGAAATCTAAAGAAAAACATCTCTATTTATTTCAAGAAACTGTGCTTCCATGACTTTAAAGAAAAATTTTTACATCTTTTCCGGTGTACTTTGAAACCAAAGCAAACTATTTGGGGGAATCAAATTCCAAGGAATATTACTGAGAAATATCCAGAACTCTGTGTGGAGAGGTCATGTATTAATATGCATCGAGTTACTGTAACTCTGGAGCCCAGCCACGTGTACCATATGATGTAAAAGATAAAATGAAGATCACACTATCTCCCTAGTTCTCCTGATTTTGAAAGATGCCTCTCACTCTTTCTAATATCCTGACTTATTTTTCCCTAGAAAAACACTGTTATGGATTCCATAGCAAAACAAATGGATTTCAGCAAGTAGCCATTGTGAAGGGCCTATTTTTAAGCTGAGAGCTCAGAGAAGTCAAGCCCTCTGGTTGGAATGCAGTTTTGATTTCACTGTCTCTTTCACATCCCTCTCACAATCCCCACATCTTGCTGCAACGGAAATGTCTTATAACCAAAACTAATTCCTTATAACCCAAACTTTTTTCCATTTGCTAAATTTAGCCAAGATTGGCTCACTACATCATGACCCTTCTCTCTTCAAAACAAAAGGTGATTTCCACATCCAAGGGATAAAGGGTGTCTCGGAATGATTTTCATGGGAATGTACATCAACCCCTAGATCTTATTTGGGGTGGGGGAATTGTTTTGATAAAGTTATCCTTGAGCAGTTTAAAAAGTCGTGATGTAGTTTAGGACTTTCCAGGACTTCTGTCCCCATCATCATATGACTAGATTCCTTCTGCTATTTTTTATAGTATCTTTATTTAAGCACCATGATTACAAGCATGTTTGTGGTTGGATTTCATTTATTAAAAAAAAAAAAAAACTCCCTTCACCAGTGCAACATACCCACCACCAATGCACCCCATCTCCCTCCTCTTCTACCCCCTGCCTATCTTCGAGACAGATATTCTATTTCTCTAACTCATTACCATTGTCATGCTAGTTGTTAGTGTAGTTATTTCTCTAACTGCACTCACCACTCTTTGTAGTAAGCTTCATATTGTCAGCCTATCATCCCAGCCTTCATCTCTATTGTTAATGATACCCAGGTATTATTACAATAATGTCTTTTATTTTTCTTAAATCTCACAGATGAGTGATATTATTCTATGTCTATCTCTCTCCCTCTGATTTATTTCACTCAGCATAATAATTTCCATGTCCATCCATGTATAGGAAATTTTATAGCTTCATTTTTCCTGATAGCTGCATAGTATCCCATTGTGTATATGTACCACAGTTTTTTTTAGCCATTGATCTGTTGTTGGACATCTGCTTATTTTCAGATTCTAGCTATTGTAAATAGTGCTGCAATAAATATAGTGTGCAGAAGGTATTTTTGTATTGTGTTTTTGTGTTCCTGGGGTATATTCCTAGTAGTGGTATAGCTGGATCATATGGGAGCTCAATTTCCAGGGTTTTTTGTTTGTCTGTTTTTCAGGAATCTACATATTGTTTTCCATAAAGGCTGAACTAGACGGCATTCCCACCAGCAATGAATGAGACTTCCTTTCTTCTCAGATCCAGCCAACACTGATTGTTCTTCTTCTTTTGCAATATGTGCCAGTCTCTGTGGCATGAGATCATATCTAATTGTTGTTTTGATTTGCATCTCCCTAATGATTATGATGTGAAACATTTTTCATGTGCCTTTTGACTATTTGTATTTCTTCTTTGAGGAAATGTCTGTTCATTTCTTCTCCCCATTTTTTGATGGGGTTAAGGGTTTCTTTCTTGTTAAATTCTATCAGTAACTTGGATATCTTAGATATTAACCCCTTATCTCAGTATTTTTCAACCTTTTTGTGCAAATGCACACATTTTTCATGAAAAATCACGAGGCACACCTCCATTAAAAGTGTTAAAAAACATTAACTCTGTGCCTATATTGACTATATATAAAGTAATTCTCTTGAATAGGAATCAAATAAACACAAAGAAATTATTTTATAATTACTTTATTATAAAATAATCTAATGATTGGTCTATTTGTGAGCCTAAACTGCATGTTACGGATGAAATTGGAATTTTTCTCAAAGCACATGAGACAATATCTCACGGCACTCTAGTGTGCTGTGGCACAGTGGTTGAAAAACACTGATATCTGATGGGTATTGGGTGAATAGTTTCTCCCATTCTGTGGGTGGCCCTTGTATTCTAGGCAATATTTCCTTTGAGGTACAGAAGCTTCTCAGCTTCATATGGTTTCGTTTATTTATCTCTGCTTCCACTAGTTTGGACAGTGATGTTTCCTCCTTGAAGATGCCTTTAGTCCCAATGTTATGGAGTGTTTTAACTACGTACTCTTCTATATACCTATATACCTTATGGTTCCTGGTCTGATATCTAGGTCTTTAATCCATTCGGATTTTTGCTTTTGGATTTTTGGATTTTTGCTTTGTGCGTGATGTTAGATGGAGGTTTGAGTTCCTTTATTTGCATGTGGCTGACAAGTTGTACCAACACCACTTGTTCAAGAGGTTTTCCTTGCTCCATTTTGCTTTTCTTGCCCCTTTATCAAAGAGTAATTGATTGTATGTCTGGGGAACATTCTCTGCATACTCAAGTTGATTCAATTGATCTGAGGATCTGTCTTTATTCTAATACCATGTTATTTTAATAACTATTTTCTGGTAGTACAATTTAAAGTTGAAAAACCCTGGTTCTTAAAAATTGGTGCAGTGCTCTGCAATACTCCTACATCTGTGTCAGCAGGTCTAGGGTAATTCCACTTTCGTATCTTTTGGATTTTCCATCTTGAAGACATGAAATACTATGCCACTACTGAGAAGTTAGCTGATGATTTATAGTGCAAGAAATGAGTGGTACTAATTGTAAGAAAGAGACGGAATGCATCACACTCTTGTGTGTAGTGTCTGCATGTGAGCAGTTGTAGAGGGCCACACAAAAACAGTGCCTGTCACTTGGTAGCCAGAGTTGAGCTATGGGCCAAGGAGTGGGAGCTTTTATTATTATAATTTGCTTCTAATATTGTCATAGTGAGCATAGGAGCTTGAGTTGTGGTTCTCAAGCAGTCAAGATTAAAAGCAAGGAACCAGCGTTTAAGTAACCAGATTCAGTAGTCTAAGAAGAGAAAGGATTGCAAGGTAGCTTCCAGATTAGGGGCAGGGTGTCCTAAAGGATTCCAGAAAAGTGCAGATGCCTTTCCCCTTTGATATATTGTTAATGAAAGGGGGGGTGAGAAAGCATTTCTTTATTATGTTCCAAGAATGTGGTCCATTAAAACAGGGGAAAGGATGCTGAAGTGATTGTCTACTGGGGTCTTGATCCCATAGAGTTTAGGTTATCCAGGTCATCAAAGCACCACTTACATCACTCTTGTAATACTCCATACACATGCCAATGACTCCCTTTCTTTGGAGTCATCTTCCTAATTTATCCTGCCTGTCCCCTCTTCTGTCACTATCAACCTAATCATGTAGAAAAGGTTTTATAAAATATATCATCTTTTTTATATCATTATTTATGGCAAATATGTATGACAAGAAGCTTACTTTTATTTGACTATATAAAAGATAATTATTAAATAATTAAGTCTCCTCTACTCCTAAAAATAAAATATTCTCTTTCTTACAGGGCTTTGTAACAGAAGTTGCATTCTGAGAAAATTAAATACCTCTCCTTTAACTGGAGCTCTGAAAAACACACTTCTCCCATTCCTAAGGATATTTCTAGATGGTTTATTTTGCAGACCATTATGCAGCTTAGAGTTCAGGTCACAAGCCACAAATCTGTCCTATTTGTCATCTTTGGCCCAAGATACTGGAAACTATCTTGTTTGATTTTAGTTCTAAAACATGTTTTAAAGATTTTTCAAAGCATACCACTTGGTAGGTATGTCTGATTTCTGAAGTCAGATCACTTGTCTTTAATTTATTGGCTGGTCACTGTTGTCAACTTTGCATTGGTCAAGTGAGGATGCAGGATTTCCCCTTAGTCAGCAGCTATGGAGGAATCCAGGAAGAAATTAGATGGCCTACTTGATGATGACCACGGGCATAATGGAACCTTTTGAGCAGAATGTGGCAAAATTCTGACCTGCCTGGATCATGAAAGGCAGAAGAGCAGGTTCTGGTGGGCTCCCCTCAGAACCAGCAAGGAAGTATTTTCACTCTTTAAAGCCTCATTACTCACCAATCTCAAGCCTTTGACCCTCTCGACCTAGCCAATATCTGTATATGAAATCACAGGTTGGATGTTCTCAAATGATTTTCCCAATTCTGTTTTCCAAGTTACACATGACATGATCACCTATTTATAGCACTCAGCAAGAAATGTATTCTATCCTTGTATGTTTTCCACTATATATAAAATGGAAAGTAGTCCGATTTTTTTTGTTTTGTTTTGTTTTGTTTTTCTATAGGAATAGAGCAATGGGGTAATCCCCTTCTGAGAACAGAACTGGCTCCAGGCTAGACTGTGGGCAAGTCCATCTTTAGCTCTTTCCTGGTCCTCCTCCTTTGTTTGCAACTCAATTGCCCCACCTTTCAGATTCAAAATAAGGCCTGGTATTCATTGGGTTGTCCAGGAGGCATAACCTGGGCAGCTCTGGCGAGAAACAAGCTTTACCTGTTCAAGGAGTGCTCTTAGGACCAAAGCCTATAGAATTTTGCAGGACTTGGCACAATAAGTCCAGCTGAGTAAGATGCAACTCACTAGCATTGTCAGCTGACTACAGAGCTCTAGAACCAGTTTTCCCAAATTGAGGTGGAATAGACAGGTATAACACTATGGCATCGGTCCCTGAATGTGATCTGCCCTTAGACCTACCCTTAGACCTACCCTCCACAATAGGCTGGCCATCCAGTTCTTTTCTGAAATAGGATATCTCCCATTTCTGAACCTTCAGCAAGATTAAGATTCCTCTGTTAATCTTTTCTACATAGTGAATGTAGGCATTTCCCCATGCCCCCTAATTCATAGTGAAGAAATCAAGAGTAAGCAAGCACATCTGGCCTCTTAAGCTGACCTCTGGAGCTTTGGTTTTAGTCTTGGCAAAAAGCTTGGCAAGCTTTTAACCGCAGGCTCATCATGTCTCAAGATCAGGTCCAAGAAGGGTGGAGCTAGTCTGTGCTGTTGCCTAAAAAGCGCCCAGACAGGATGAAGAGGGATTGCTCAATGCCCTTTCAATAGCCCCTAGACAGCTTGCAGTGTTTCAATGTCACAGTGTGTATGTGCTGTTTGGATTTCTAAAGTTCACTCTGGTCCTCATAAACTTTCAATGCACCTTACTGGTCTAAAAAACAAGGTGAAAACGGCACAGCTTTGACCGAAGGTCTCAAAAAGCAGCTAGCTGGCTTCTAATTCTCTTCAAACCTAAATTATGCTCCACCTCAATCTGTTCTTCATACCCCACCTTGATAGGCTTGTGTTGTAACCTTGTCGAATTCCCCCAATGGCCCACTCCCTTGCATCTGCTTTCCCTTTACCCCCTACAATGTAGATATCTGCTCACTTCTAGGCACTGAGCAGTATAAAATCAGAGCTCCTCTAAGGTGGCAGTTTTGTCCTGAACTACTGGGTTAAATAAGTCAGTGGGGTTAAAGAGGAAAAACTGAGAGACAATCACCCAGTTGTGGACCCCTGAGTTAGTGTACCCACAGAGTCTTTTAGTCAGATACTCCCAGGACAACTGATCCAATGTGTGATTTTAGCGATGTTGAGGTATTTAGGTCACATTCACCCTGTGCCTTCAAGGAACTTAGGCCCACAATAGTGTGTTCCTCAGGCATGTGATATTATGAAGACTTTTCCAGTCAATGTTCCTGGCCTCCTCATGAGGTGAAACAATCTACTGGTGATCACTAGACCCTTAAACTTTTTTGGTTTTGTTTTTGCCTCCAACTCAACCTGATTTCTTGTTTTTCCCTCAGCTGATCCAGACAGTGAGTGCAGTGGACCAAGACGACCCTCGGAATGGTCAGCACTTCCACTACAGCTTGGCTCCTGAGGCTGCTAGCAACCCCAACTTCACAGTAAGGGACAACCAAGGTAATCCAGGGACTAGTTGGTTTTTAAAGTTTTTCAACAACTTGGGCTGGATCATCTTGGTTATTTCATCATACAGTACCCAAAGTCACCATTTGACTTGCAAGGAACATCAATGCTAATTTAGAGTATCTTTTAAAGGGAAAAACGTCACAAACAGAATACCCTCTGCTGGTTTTGTTTTTGTTTTGATTTGTTTTGTTTGGATGTTTGGAAGCACTCTGTGGTGCTCAGGGCTTACTCCTGGTAGAACTCATAAAACTATGAGTTTTGTTTTGTTTTGTTTTTTCATAAAACTGTGAGGTAATGAGGATTGAACCTTAGTTACCTGTATGCAAGGCAAAGGTTCAACCCACTGTACTATCACTCTGGTCTCCTCTGCTGCTTCAGAAACTCTCAGTCAATTCACAATATTAAAGTGTGTGCTCTGCACTAAATATTGATGAGGCCATAGGCAATCTCTGCCTCTTTCCTCTAGAAAATCAGTTATATATTGGGGCCGAAGAGATAGCATGGAGGTGGGGCATTTGCCTTGCATGCAGAAGGTCGGTGGTTCGAATCCCGACATCCCTGAGCCTTCCAGGAGCGATTTTGGAGCATAGAGCTAGGACTAACCCCTGAGTAATGCCGGGTGTGACCCAAAAACCAAAAAAAAGAAAGAAAAAAAAAGAAAAAAGAAGAAAATCAGTCATATTTACATGTTCTGAAACTATGGAAGAAATCAAAAATGATAAAAGAAGAAAAAATGTTTTGGTTTTTGGGACACATGTGGCAGTGCTTGGGGGTTACTTCTGGCTCTGCATTCAGGAATCACACCTGGGGGATCATATAGGATGAATGTCAGGGATCAAATCCAGGTCAGCCACATGCAAGGCAAGTGCCCTACCCACTGTGCTATCACTTTGAATTCTAAAATAAGAGAATTTTTTTTGTTTGTTTTTGGGCCACATCCGTTTGACGCTCAGGGGTTACTCCTGGCTATGCTCTCAGAAAACGCCCCTGGCTTGGCGGGGACCATATGGGACGCCGGGGGATCGAACCGCTGTTTTTCCAATACTAGCGCTTGCAAGGCAGACACCTTACCTCTAGCGCCACCTTCCCGGCCCCAAAATAAGAGAATATTTAATGAAACTTTTCTAGGCAAGGATCAAAGTGTACATGCGGGCTTGTGTGTGTGCCTATGTATGCACGTGTGCATTGGGTAGGGATTGGAATGGTGGAAAGGACAGTGACAAATTCCCAGATTAATAGGAAGATAATGTTGAGGTAATATCAAGAAGAAACTATCAGAACACATGTTGTTTCAATACTGAAATGACTTTACAATAATTTCCTGTAAAATCACTCCATGTGCCCTATGCCCTATCTCCAATCCCAGGTAATCAAATCTGAAGCAGGGTTGCACATGAAATAATCCAGACCAGGCTGAGGATGAAACACGTGTAGACTGACAATCTTCTACCTCTTTCCTGCCAGAATTGTTATTTTTATTGAGTACAGAGACCACCTTCATGTTTTGGAGTATAGACATAGTAAGAGCAAAGAGCTTAGGCTATCCTGAGCCTGTCCCACCCAGGTTTACATGTAAAACAATCTGTTTTGTGGTGAAACCAAGTTGTAAACAAACAGATACAAAAAAAAAAACAAAACAGGGATGATATTTGTTTTGAGTAAAATAAGGTGTAATCTAATAATTTCCCAGTTCCACATAATGTGGGGCTCCCTCTTCAATAAAACAGTCCCCACTATATCTTTACTAAAATGGAATTCCAGATCCATCTTCGGCAATATCCAATCACAGCAGCTAAGGAGAGTATGCATCTCAAACTCTCACCTTCGGACATAGATGGGAAATGGAGGAAGTTTTTGTTCTCTGATCAGGTGATTTCCAAAGAAAAATCAGAGCAAGTGAAAACAGAATTTAAATCTGTCAGGTGAACCCCTTCTGTTGCTAACTGCAAAGCAGTCATCTGACCTTGGGAAGGTCACTACTCTGAACTGCAGAGGCCTCATCTTTTTTCCAATTTTACCTTAGTGCAGCAGCTCTGTCAAAATCTAAACAAATGGTAGCACAAAGTCAGGATCAGGCATGCCTAATTTTTTAGTCTCAAACATCAGTTATTTGAGATTTAAAGTGTTCATGACAGTCCACATGATATTCATATAAAAATCTGAGAATCTCAAATGTGTTCTCTTCCTGTCAAAAGCATTTCTCTTCATCATCTCTCAATCTCCTACAGGTAATCATAAAGTCATTGTGGAAATTCTAGAAAAAAGAGAAACATAAATTTTAACAACAGAAGGACTACAATAAAATTACTGAGACTTTTATTAATCATATTCTGAATTGCTCATTTAGTTGCCAAGCAGGGAAACCTCTTCCACAAAAAATTTGTTTTAACCCCCCCTCAGGTTGATTTTATAATGAAAACTCTGGGAAGAGGAAATTTACACATTGGCCTATGTCCTCAAATTCTCAGTTAAGTGACTACTTAAAAGTATTCCTTTACTTTGGTGTTTATCAGAATCAATACAGAAACAACATAAAACCGAATGTTGCCACTTACTTTAAAATGATTTTAGGCACCTATTCATGGAGCCAACATTTGAACAAGATGGATAATGGAAACAGAATGACTATTGAAATAAATTAGTCATCTAATGGAAGATTTCCAAAACAGAATGGGCACATTGTCAGCAGAATGAGTCCAAACTCCTCATAACAATTTATCTCACAAGTATCCTTCATTCACTGGGAAATTGATCAACATCCCCATGGCTAATTTACTGTATACTCCCCAACTGTACCCCAAATATGGTATCTTTTTTTTGAATGGTGGGAAAGTGGAACACACATAACCTTTGCTTGAAAATACTCTAAGTCCTATGCTCAAGGGCCAGATTCCACAGTATTTAAGGGACCTTGTATTGCCAGGGATCGAACTGGGGTTCACTGCTTATAAGGCAAAAGCCTTAACCCCTGTACTATCTCTCTATTACCAAATATATTATCCTTTTATGAACACAGCAGAGCACCATCTCTAGTAAAGCCTTTCTTTTATCCCTGAAGTATTCTGAAGAGGATTGTAGGTAAATAAGCACTTTATAGTCTCAAAAGTATTTTTCTGTTATTTACTTTAGATAATATTTAAGATTCTGTTAGGTTTTATAAAAGAAACTAAACCCTCTGATAATATCTTATTTGATAGAGAAATAGCCAATATTCCAACATCTATAGATAACCATTAAGATTGGAAGTAGAACTTGGGAGGTACAGATACAAGCACAGAAAGGTACTTGACAACAAGTACTGTTTTCCTTGAATCACTAAATCCCTGCTTATCACATTTAACAAATAACTTCCATGTGATTATTTACATGCCCAGTCCCTCCAGGACTAGACTCAACATGATACCCTGAGTTTTTACCTTTATTTTAAATTATTCCAGAGATCAAGAAATATAGGATGTGAGTAGGCAGGATGATATACTTTTATTCAATATTTTCCAATATTCTCAAGAATTCTGTATTTATCAAAAATAAAAAACAAAAATGAAAACAACTTCTCTTAAGGAGAAACATGTTTCCTGAAAAAACAGAATTGAAACTATAAGAAGGATTAACAATACTTAGTTATTAAATGTAGATAACAGAAAAGCAGGTGGGTTGTGTGGGAGGTAGAAATATGAATGCAATTCTCAGACGGAATTCTTCACTGAGAAAGAAAAAGGGGAAAAGCCCAAACAAAGCAGTTAGACATTTTGATTAGCTGTATAGTTTTCACTACACTAAATAAGTGATTGCAAAATGGAGCAAGATGGAAGGAATACATATTTCAACTTAGAAGGACCAGAATTCAAATCGTTTTCATTGCTAGTAACTAAACTGTGCAATCTCTCCAGAATTTAATTTTCTCACTGTATAAAGGGTGACTGCTCACCAAATGATTATGACAATTAAATGATACAGTGCATATAAAAAGCCTTCAGCTAGTACCATGAAAAAGCAAGCGAAGGTAAAATATCTTGGGCCTGGAGGAATAGTATAGCACATAAGGTGTTTGTCTTGTATGTAGTAGAACTAGATTTGATCCCCAGCATCTTATGATTCCCTGAGCAACCCCAAAAAAAAGTTAGTTAAGGAATAATGTATTAGATAAGGCTACATTGCACTTCACGAACAAATACGACAATAGTTTTAGTGGCTTTAAGCACCTAAAGTAACTTCTTGCTCACATAAGCCCAAATGTGGGTCTGAACAACTGAGAACAATTATGTAAAGCCCTGTGTCCTAGATCACTCAGCCTCTACCTCAAATCTCAAATATTCTGTTTTAGTGTTGGTGGTAGTTTGGGAAGTGTTTAGGATTTTTGTTTTGTTTTGTTTTGTTTGTTTGTTTGTTGCACTACACCTGGCTGTGCTCAGGGCTTACTCTTGGCTCTGTGCTTCAGGGATCAAACATGGAGGTGCTTGGAAGCCTATAAATAGTGTGGTGATTCAAACCAGACAGAATGCATTCAAGGCAAGTGCCTTAAAGCCTGTAATTTCTCTCGAGCCCCTCTTCATCCCCTCAATAGAGATGAAACTACACAAAGCAAGAGAGCTTGGAAAATCAAAACCAGCTGAGCATGAAAGTTACATGAATCATTTTTCATTTGTCATCATCTAAAGCAAATAAATATGTCCAGATTCCAAGAAAATAGAAAAATGGCGTGCTTTATTATGTCCAAGAAGGAAAGGAAAATCAGAAATATTAATAGGTCTATAAACAATTTATCTTTTGATCAGAATATGAGATTTTTCAAGGCTCTGGATTCTCCCCTGTGAAATAAAATATATCCATGGGCTCTTCTACACTAACATTTGCTTTGAACTGTACATCCCATTTTTCACACCTTCCCTCTGCTGAAAATGATCTAAGCTTTGTAAAAACGGATGATGTGTCATTCAAGGCCTCTCAAGAAAACTTGAGGTCACAGATTTTGAAATAATTTTTAAGATCAAGCATGGCATTCAGCAAAATAAGTATTCAAGTATGTATCACATTTATAAAAAAAATAGTGATGTTGCTAGTCCCTCATTTAAAAAAAAATTAAGAAAATAAAAGTGTATTGATTGTCAGGAAAGAATTTTCACCAACTTCATACTAGTGGCACAAACTCAGACCACCAAGAAGAAAATAGCAGGGAGTATCACATGATTAGATTTCAAATAAGCTTCTGCTAGATGAGCAGGTTGTTTAAAAAGCAAAAGAGTTGCTGATAACTGCACTTCAGAGACCTAAAAGAAAATAGCAAAAGAAAGGAATTTTAGCCAAAGTAGCAAAAATAAGCAATCAGCATGAGCCCTGTGGCTCCTCTATGTCTTTTTCCTGGAGGCACAAAGCAGCACCGGCCTTGGAAAGCTGCAGAGCAGGATCAAATAGGGTCCACAAGTCGCCAGCCAGTGTTTGTTCCTGTCAAGCTTTCCCAGGGACATTTCATTTAGATCTGAAGTCTGACAGCTTGCCCTGGGCTCTTTATGTCACAAAGGGTAAAAGAGACTTTCAAAATGGTCTCTGTCTGAGGCCTCAGGCTTTTGCCTAGTAGCAAGCAGAAATCTTGGTTTCTGAATCCAAATGCTGATTCTCACAGGCTTGATCAGGCTGTAACAGCGAATACCTTTGTGCCATCTTTTTCATCCCTTCTGACCTTCCATATCTGTCCCTGAGCTTTCTTCAGTCCCAAAAATCAGTGCAGAAATCAATGCATGTATTTGTTTGCCATTTTCTTCTTGCCTCTTTTTTATTTTGGGCACCATGGTTTATAAACTGTTATCAGGCAGATTTCATACATAAACTATTCCAGCACCACACCCTCCACCCATGTGTCCACTTCCCTCCACCATGTCCCTCACTAACACTGTCTCCCTGTGTAAGCTTCTTACTAAAGACAAGTTCTCAGATTTCATTGTTTTGAGGCATTTGTTATTCCCGGATTCTGGACCTTAACATCTTGCATATGAGAAAGAACATTCTGTCTGTCCCTCTCCTAACTTCCCTTAGAAAGATGCTTTCAGCTCCATTCATGTGGCAGTTCTATTCTTGCAGCCAAGTACTATTCTGTTGTGTATGTATACCATCAATGCTTTATCCATTTAACTGATCTTGAACACTTGGGTTATTTCCAGATTTGGACTACTGTGAATAGTGCTACAATGAACAAAGGCATGCAAGATGCCTTTCAAAATTAAGTTTTCAAACCCTTGCAATAAATACCCGGAAATTGAATTATTGGGTCTTAAGAAAACTCAATTCCTAATATTTTTAAAAGTGTCCACATTGTTTTCCCAAAAGGATGGACCAGTCAACACTCCCAACAGCAGTGAATGAGGGTCCGTTTTCCTCTACATTCATGCTAATACTGGTTGTTCTTTATGATGTTTGCCAGTCTCTCCAGGATGAGATGATATATCATTGTTGCTTTGATTTGCATTTTTCTGTTGACTTTAGATTTTTCTTTTCTTTTCTTTTTTTTTTTTTTTTTTTTTTTTTTTGAGATTTCTACTGGTGCTTTGTTATCTCGGCAAATAGTCTTTCTGAGTCTGTGGAGTGTCTTTTTATCCTGACCATTCTTTCCTTGTTGGTGCAAGTTTCTTATTTTGATATAGTTCCATTTATTTATCTTTGTTTCAGTTTGCTTATCCAGTGCCAGTGGTTTCAAATCATTAAGGATACCTCAAGATTCAATGTCAAAATGTTCTACTTATGTTTCCTCAGTGTAATTTATAAATTCTGGTCTAGTATTAAGATCTTTAATCCATTTTGACTTGACTTTTATGTTAGGTGTTAGAAAGAAATCTAAGTTCTTTTTTTTTCTTTTTTTTTTTAACGTGACTACCAGTTTTCCTAGCCCCATTTGTTGAAGAGGCTTTCTTTGTTCAACTTTATATATTTTGCTCCTTTGTCAAAGATTAACTGTCTTTATACCTGAAGATATGTCACTGGACTCTCAATTCAATTCCATTGGTCTTAGAGTCTATTTCCAGTACCACATTGTTTTCAATACTACATCTCTATGGTATAGTGTGAAGTTGGGGAGGAAAAATCCTTCCATCTTTCTTTTTCCTAGAATTGCTTTGGCTATTTGAGATGTGGGGAAGGGGCTAGTGTTCCTTCTTTTTTTTTTTTTTTTTTTTGTGGTTTTTGGGTCACACCCGGCAATGCTCAGGGGTTTTTCCTGGCTCTGTGCTCAGAAATTGCTCCTGGCATGCACGGGGGACCATATGGGACGCCGGGATTCGAACCGATGACCTTCTGCATGAAAGGTAAATGCCTTACCTCCATGCTATCTCTCCGGCCCCTAGTGTTCCTTCTTTAAAAAAGTGTCCTGGGTATTATGGAAACTGCAATGAATATATAAAGTGCTTTGTCAAAATTAATTTTGACATTAATGCTTCTAATCCATGAACACAGAATATGTTTCTATTTTCTCATGTCCTCTTTTATTACTTTTAGTAGTGCTTTGTAGTTTCCTTTGTATAAATCTTCCACGTCTTTTGTTAAGCTGAATCCCACATACTTAATTTTTTTAGGCACATTCGGCATAATTTTTTTAAATTTCCCTCTTTCATTACATTATTTGCATATTAGAAAGCCATGAATTTCTGTGCATTAGTTTTGCAGCTTGCCACTTTATTTACTGTTCTATTGTTTCTAGCAGCTTTTTTGCAGTTTTGGGGATTTTCTAAGTGTAGTGCCATATTGTCAACATAAAATGAGAGGTTAACTTCCTTCTTTCTGATATGAATGCCCTTGATAGCTCTTTCTTGCCTAATTGCTATGACACTGATCTAATACCATACTGAATAGTAATGATAAACATAGACAACCTTGTCTCATTCTTGAATGTTGAGTGAAGGCTTTCAGTTGTTTGTCATTGAGTATGATGTTTGCTATGGCCTTTATGACAAACAGCTTTGTCTATGTCGAGGAAAGTCCTTGCACCCATTATTGAGCATTTTTATCATGAATGGTTGTTGAATTTTGTCAAATGCTTTCTCTGCACATCTATTGATATAAAATTACATTTCTTACTTTTCCTTGTATTGATATGGTGTATTATGTTGATTGACTTGCATATATTAAACCATTCTTCCAATCCCAGGATGAATTCCACTTGGTCATGGTGTATAATATTTTTGATGTATTGTTAGATTTGATTTGCTAACAATTTTTTAAGTGTCATTGTTCGTCAGAGACATAGGTATATAGTTTTCTTTTTCTATGAGTTTAGAGTATGCCTTTAGTATAGGGCAGTGGTTGGCAACTGAGCCAAATCTCGCCAAAACCACAAATGAAATTCATTTTGAGAGCCACACAGGGAGGGCACTGACAGTGGCTAGGAGCAGAGTCCTGACTCCTGGAGCAGACACCCAGCACACAGAAGAGCCAAATTAAAAGTGTAAAGAGCCACATGTGGCTCGTGAGCCGAGGTTGCCGACCACTGGCATAGGGTAACGGTTGCTTTATAGAAATTGAGAAAATATCTGTTTCTTCAACCTCCTAAAAGAGCCTGGAGAGAATTAACAGTGAAATTTCTTTAAAGATTTGGAATAATTCACAAGTAAACCATCTGGGCCAGGCTTTTGTTTTGCAGAAGACTTCTGATTATTATTTAATTTATTTGATAGTTATTGGCCAGTAGTTCAAATGCTTTGTTTCCTCTTGATTTAACTTTAGAAGATTATAGAAATCCAAGAATTTAGTCATTTCTTTTAGGTTCTCTAGTTCTTTTGCATAAAAATTTTTAAGTAATCCTTGTGATCCTTTGAATCTCTGTAGTACCTGTTGTAGTACCTGTTGTGACATCTCATTTCTGATTTAGTTTACTAGATTTTTCACTCTTTTTGAGTGTTAAAAATTGTCTATCATTTCAATTTTTCAAAGAACCAGCTCTTGATCTTTTGAATTGTTTCTTTGGTTATTTCCATTTAATTAATTTCTACTCTAAGTCTTACTATTTCTTTACTTCTGCTTGCTTTGGGTTATTTCTGTTGACTTGTATTCTAGCTGTTAAGCTGTGTAATTAGGCTACTGATGAGAAGACTTTTACTATTTCCTAATGAGCACTTACATTGCTATAAACTTTACTCTTAACATGACTTTTGCTGTTCCATGTGTTCTGGTAGCTTGTATTTTAATTCTCATGTTTTCAGGGATCTTTTGATTTGCTTTCTAATTTCTTCTATTACCCTATGGTTGTTCAACAGTGAATTGTTTGATTTCCAAGTATTCTGTTTTCTTCTCCTTTTGGTTTGTGGTTGATTTTCATTCCAAGCACATCAATATCTGAAAGGACTTTGATAAAAATTTCTACCATCCAAATGTTATGGAGGTTTTTATTGTGATTCAGCACATGGTCTATCTTAAAGAATGTCTTCTCCATGTGCATTGGAGAAGAATATTTATTTGATATATTTGGAGGAAAGTATTTCCTTGTATGTATCTGCTAAGTCCATTTTTCCTTTTAAAGCTAGTATTTCCTTGTTGAGTTTTAGCTTAGTTGATTCCTCCAGAGCTGATAAAACATTGATAAAAAATTCTTCCACTACAATTGCATTTCTACCAATATCTCCTTTCATGTCTGCAAGTAGTTAAGTATTTTTAGAGCTTCTCATTAGATGTATAAGTACTTAGAAGTGTGAATTCATATATATATATATATTCTTTGGTCATTCAAGTTACCATGCCTGTCCTTTATGACATTTTTTTAAATTTTGTCTATGTTGTCTGATATAAGTAATGTCACCCCAGCTTTTTTTTGTTTGCTTGAAATGTTTTCCAGCCTTTGATTTTGAGCCTGTGTATGCCATTATTATTCAAATGTGTCTTCTGTAGACAGTCAAAAGTTGGATTCAATTATCTAATATCTCTTTTGTCTCTTGATTTAGGCCACTGATAGAAGTTATATCATTGACCTGTAGAAGTTTCTTGCTACTATTCTGCATGTTATACATTTGGGGAGCTTCTTAAAGAAGTCCTTTCAATTCTTCCAGTTAATTTCAGGACTATGAAGTTCTTGAGTTGTTGATTATTTGTGAAGATCTGTATTAATCCTTCCAATCTAAATGACAGCCTGGCTGGGTATTCTTAGCGAGGTGTTCATACCAGTGAGGTTTTTTTTTTTTTTTTTGGTTTTTGGGCCACACCCGGTAACGCTCAGGGGTTACTCCTGGCTATGCGCTCAGAAGTTGCTCCTGGCTTGGGGGACCATATGGGACACCGGGGGATTGAACCGCGGTCCGTCCAAGGCTAGCGCAGGCAAGGCAGGCGCACCTTACATTTAGCGCCACCGCCCGGCCCCGAGGTTTTATTTTTAATGATATCCCACCATTTTCTTTTAGCCTATAGCATGCACTTGGTAAGTATGCCATGAATATTAAATAAGCTCCATTGTATGTAATTTTCTTCTTTTGTCTTGATGCTTCTGGTATTTTATATCCTATTTGCTGTTATTCTGATTGTGATGTATCTCAGAATATTTTTGGTATAGAGTTTCTCTGGCTGGGACACTTTAATTAAGCCTACTGAATCTGAGTGTCTGCACTCAGCTCTGGCAATTTCTCAGCTATGATTTCTTTGATTTATGACTCTTCATCAACCTTACCTTCCTATTCATCAGGAACTCCAATGATTCTTATGTGTTCCTCTTGGACTTATCCCATAGTTCTCTTGTGTGCTATTCATTTTCTATAGACTTTTCCCCTGATATTCTGCTGGTTTTTTTTTTAAGGTTTCCTACATCTAATTTTGGAACTCACTGTTTTTATCCTCAAATGCTGTTATTCTGCTGCCCAGGCCTTTCATCAAGTGTTTTATTTCACCTACCAGACTCTCTAGTTTTCCCACTTTAGAGTGTAGTTCTCTCATGTCTATTTTCATAGTTTCCTGTGCTTTAATAACTACCTACATTGCCCTTTCAATGAGTTCATTAAACATCTTCAGCATATATTCTCTGAAATCCTTATCTGAAAGGTTATACAGCTAGTTAATACTGAGAATATCTTCCAGTTTGCTATCTTCAATGAGTTTGATAGGGTTCTAAGCTACTTCACCCAATTACTTCTATTGTAGTCTTGACATGAGTCCTTCTATTTTACCATCCTTATCCCTCTCTCAGGGAGGACATCAATGAGTGTTGCCTCACCTCCTTCCCAGATGGAGCTGTCTCAGTTAATCTTGTTTTACTATTTCTTAAAGTTTCATATGGAGTTTTCAATGTCCATGACCCTTCCACTCCTTTGGCTATAATTTTTACTACTATAACTATCTTTGTAATTATTTTTCTGGATATATGTGATTAGAGGTATGGTTATTATGCTAATATACCCTCCATAATTTAAATTTATTGCCAAAGTCCAATGTGTGTTTGCTGTGAGTTATGGAGGAGGGAAGTACTACAAGGTCACTCTGATACACACTTCCATGAGACCCAACTTCCTATTGTTCTAGGGGAAGCTTGAAATGATGAAAAGAGCTCTGGGCACTGTCCCTCAGTTCAGTGTTCACTTGACAGATCCTACAGCATCCAGAGATCCTATTGGACAATGGCACTGGGAAAAGGGTAGGGCTGGGGCTAGGCTTGAGACTCACCTAGTGGAAGCAAAGCGTAACAGAAATACTCTGAGCCCCAATCCTCACCATGATATTTACCTGCACAGATCCTGCAGTGTCCAGTGATCCCACCAGACAATAGCCTCCCTCTCAGTTTTCCCTCTCTTCTCAATCTTGACTCTCCTCTCCTCTTCAGATAACACTGCCAGGATTCTCACCAGGAGGTCTGGCTTCCGGCAGCAGGAGCAGAGTGCCTTTTACCTGCCTATCCAGATATCAGACAATGGGAAGCCACCACTGAGCAGCACGGGCACACTGACTATCCAGGTGTGCAATTGTGATGACGACGGTCATGTTCTGTCCTGCAGCCCTGAAGCCTACATGCTCCCAGTGAGTTTGAGCCGGGGTGCCCTCATTGCCATCCTGGCTTGCATCTTTGTCCTCTTAGGTGAGTCAATGGTTCCCTTTCATTCTGTGGGTTTTTGAGGATTTTTTCCTCAGCTCACTTAAAGTTGCCATCGTATAATACATCTAAAGACCTGGTTTTCATATTGTTGCTTGCTGGAAAGATGATAGAGTGAAGCTGGGGGAAAAAAAAGAAATTGGTGACAATCTCTTCCTTCAAGAATTCCTGACATCTGTGGCCAGATCAAAGCTCAAATATTGTTCACACATCAACTATAGATGAAGACACAACTCTTGTGCTGGAACTGATAAGCAGACATGTGACAGCATTCTCAGAGTTTGCTTCAGAACTAAGAAATGCCTTTTGATATTACAGACTGAAATGACAAATTGGTTATATTAGTATATGCTGATCACCTCTTCTAACCCCTTCAGTTCAGACAGGTAGCTAAATCATAAAGAAATTACGATAAGTACAAGGCCATACATCAGAGTTACATAGAGTCAGGACTAAAATACAGGCAGGCCTAATCTTGTATCACCCTCATCTGACTCTAAATGGTCTTGCTGAGGTTCTGACGATGGCAAGTATTATAGAGATAAGAGGAGAATAAAGTGCCCAGAAGGGACATAGTGGTCAGGGAAGGCCTCAATTATTAGGTTAACTGAGCATTGATGTGAGAAAAGTAATGAACCATATGGATTAAGTGGGGTTCTCTGTAAAAAGATCTGGCTCCTGCTACTGGAATATAAACTGTCTAGGGCATTAACACTCCTAGGTACTATCTACTAAGGAGCAATGACCAAAACAGGTTCAGCTTGCCTCTGATGATGAAGTAAATGTTCTGATGGCAAACAAGGGAGAAAACTCTCTAGGGACAGGGAGACCCTTCCTCTCTTCCTCTCAAGTCAAACTGCATGGAAGCCAACCTATTTATTTCTTGGTACATAACAAACTGAACAATTTGTCTTAAAACTCCACAAAAAAATAAAACTTCTGAGCCAACTCTAGAAACCAAGAAATTATTGTTACATACATCTGAATTCTTCTGACTGAATTAATTCATATTATTTGATTAGAGTAAAAGCAGAATAATAATACTATTTAATATAAAAGAAATTATAGGTGTTCGCTTCGGCAACACATACACTAAAAATGGAACAATACAGAGAAGATTAGCATGGTCCCTGTGCAAGGATGACACGCAAATTCGTGAAGCGTTCCATATTTTTAAAAAAGAAAAAAGAAATTATAGAAATCTAAAAAAATCAAGGCACTAGGGAACTATTGAACCTGATTAAGGGCCTAACTCAAAATAAAAAAATTTTCTATTACAACATGTAAGCATCTAACTGAATTTCTAGGTAGGTCTGTGGACTATGCTCTGAAAAAACAAAATAAACACATGACTAATTTTGTTTTGATTCCCTGCCACATAAAGGGGGACACAGTATAAATGAGTAACCTTTCTAAGCCCTTGGACACCTGGATCAAAAAGAATAATCTGCCTTTCTGGTTCCTGTTTGCACTAAAAACTTTCTTGTAATTCCCTGATTGTCCATAAGGTGGCATTGGGAGTCCTTGGGTGCATAACAGGAAAGTCTGTAACAAATAGCCCTTTGAGTAAATGTTCTCCCAGAACTTTCCAAACTGGCTTTCCTTCCTTTAATCTTTGGGAAATATCTATGCTATTAAGTTCACCCTGGCCCATAATGAGCAGTAGTTGTCATCATTACAAAAAGACTGATTAAAAGCGACTGGCAGAGGGAGGCTGTCAAATTAGCCGTATGTGCCAACTCCAATTATTTCATGCCTCCCAAATGTGTTGGGACAGGAGATATAGTCAGTGAATAAGGCACTTCCTTTCCACACCACCAGGTTCAATGCCTAACATACTATATAGTTCCCCGAGCCCATCAAGATTGATCCCTGAGTGCAGAGGCAGGAGTAATCCCAGAGCACCAACAGGAATGGCCCCAAAACAACAAATTCAAATGCATTATTTCTTATCTTTATGACCTGTAAAGAATAAACAGACTATGTCAGGAGCAAACTGAATAGACATGTCATAAAATCCTCACATCTTTGGGCACTCATTTCTATGAGTACACTTTGCACAGTAAATATAATTTATAAAATTCAGTTGCAAAAAAAAATAAGAATTCTGCTGCAGTCTACTTGTCAGAAAAATATTATTTGTGGACACATAAGTGACTTTAATACTAATACTAATTTTAACTGCATTTTTTCCTGTCTTCAAAATTTTCTAGTTTCTAGAAAATTATATAGTTCCCATGTACTGTGTTCATAATACCTAAAGAATAAGCTTCATTGAAGTTGATTTCTACCTTTCAGGGGAGTCTTCCAGCAGAATAACTTCTCAAAAATTTGAGTTTGGGGGCAATATGTAATACTTGTTATTCTAATCAGAGTAACTGAAAAATAAGACATGGCAATCTTTTGAAGAGATAAGAGTATTCTATAAACTAGCTTGTCTATTATCATCAGAATTCTAATATATTTTCACAATCTTTTTTAATTTTATTATCTAGCTCATTCTAAGATACCTGTCTTACCATACCAATGCCACGTGTGTAGTTTTCCTAGTCCTCTAAGAATAATTAACTATATGTAATCAAAGTGTTTAAATACAAAAAAAGAATAATTAACTAGCTTTGCTTCATTATTCTCTTCCTAATACTTATAACCTGAATATAATAGCCCTTACCACTGCCTGTCTGGTATTAATCATCAGTATCTATAATCTCCTTAAGCCTGTAAACATATTTGAGCAAAAAATTCATTTTATGCAAGGTTATTTTCCAATTCCTTAGCATGGAACCTAAATAATATCTGAGTTTAGTAACTATTTAAATATGACCAATGCAATATGTTTGCTTAGAATCCTATTCTCCTATCTGTATCCATTCAGATCACATTTCAACCTGTAAGTTCTATCATCCAACTTAGAGTGCTGGTCCATTTCTCTGAAACTGCAGACCTAAAGTCTATGAGTCCCGTTTTGCAGGAAGAAAATATATGAGAATACATAATAGTCCTATGTGTGCAGTATGTCAACAAATCTGTTAAGGAAAATATATTACTATTAATTCCAAGTTCTGGAATCACATTCTCCAAATTTTGAAAATAATTATTGCAAACTTTCTAAATCAAGCTTCAAAAATAATACTTGGCATACAACTGTACTCCATTTGTTTTCTCCTGGGATAAATTGGGGTCTTATTTTGCAATGCTGTCAAACTGTCATTGTTCACCAGCTGTAACAAAGCACACCAGGAAAAAAAAATCAATAGCAGTTCTACAGCTAAAACCTCAACGCATTTCCAGGAAAATGTTTTTAGTCAGAGATAAACAGTTCAATGGGATTATCTCTATCTCTCCTTTAAAGTACAGAGAACACATCCTGGGTGGAAAAAATGCATTTGTTGGGATAAAGTGTTATCCAAACATGCAAGGGCACGTCTAACTCTAGTGCTTCTTTGATAATATGACAAACTATGTGAAATGTCACTGCTCATTTCTTCCCTTCCACAAATACCATGGAGCCAAAATTTCAAAGCCACCTCTCCAGCAAAGGCTTTTCTAAAAAATCTGCTAGTCATCTATGTTCCTAAGTTTTGTAAGAAAATATTTAAAACCAAGATTTTGACTCATTCTGTATATGTGCAAGTGCATTAATAAAGTATTATATTTTCAGCGGTAGGGCATTTGCCTTGCAAATGGCCAACCCAGGACAGACGGTAGTTCAATTCCCGGCATCCCTGTACAGTTCCCCAAGCCTACCAGGGGCAATTTCTGAGTGCAGAGCCAGGAGTAACCCATAAGCACCGCCAGGTGTGACCCAAAATCAAAAGTAAACAAATAAAGGATTATATTTTAAAGTATAATGCTATCAAGATGCTATCATAAAAATACAGGAGTCAGCCCAAGAGACAGTACATGGCTAAGTGACATGCTTTGCAAATAGCCTACTGGGGTACAATCCCTGGTATCCAATATGATTCCCCCAAATCCACCAGAGTGATCCCTGAGCATAGAGCTAGAAGTAAATCCTGAGCAGAGTTAGGTTTGGCCCAATGACCAAAAAATAAGGGAAAAAGAGAAAAAGAAGAATGCAAGAATTCACTGACGTAACTTCAGTAAGACATCTGCATATTCAGGAGATGCGTCCTTAGTCCACACTCCTTAGGAAAAGCCATAATGGTTATTAATGAAATTTCATTTTGGGTGATTGCTGGGTTATGCACAGCTTTAAAGCAGCTAATTGATGTCAAGACTATATTCAACTTCTAATCGAATCATTTTTTAAAAAATGCAGGGCTTCATCTGCACAGTTGCTCTCCTCTGAACACTAGTGATGACAAAGTGCAATACACAAGTTCAACCAGCAGTTAATTTTCTTCTATTTCTGACACCTTTTTTTTGCCAGAGAGATTTTTAAGTGATCCTGAGTTATCTTAGTACATGAAATAGGCATCCGGGGAGTAAACACACATGCCTTAATTGTTGGCTGATCTTGGTTCAATTCTCAGAACTGAATGACTGCCTGAGTAACCCAGATGTAGCCCTGGAGGCCATGAGCACTGCCATGACAATTCTCAGGCCCTTGCACGAGTGCATGCGCCCCCCCCCCCCCCACACACACACAATAAAGAAACCAGAAATACTTACTGATAACAAATTTTTTATTTTAAAACATTTTTTAAGTTACATGATCCAAAAGTTTTAAACAGCTAGGATAAATAAAAAATAGGAGACATACTCCTTGGGCCACTTAGGAAGAAAAAGAAAGCTTAACTTTCCTCGGGAAAGAGAACTCACTGGACCGAGCAATGCTTTGCATGCAGAAGACCCGGGTTCCATCCTTGGTACTTACAAGGTCCCCTAGGGCCAAACAAAAGTGAGAAATCCCTGAGTACAGGAGCCCAGATACCACCCCTCGGCATCACCGATAATGTACCACTGATACATAAAGGAGTATGTATATTGTTGTGTATTGTATATAGTTGTGTTGTATATAGTTGTGTATTGCACTTTGCTATCACTAGTGTTCAGAGGAGAGAGACTGTGCAAATGAAGCCCTGCATTTTTGAAAAAATGACTCGATTTTGAAAAAATGATTGGAAAGAAGCTGCTTTGAAGCTGTGCATAACCCAACAAGCACCCAAAATGAACTTTCGTTAATAACAATCATGGCTTTTCCTAAGGAGTGTGTGCTAAGGACGTATCTCCTAAGTATGCAAACACCGTGCTAATTATCACTTGATAAAATTCATTACCATGGGGGGATAACAATGGGACTGCTACACAATCCACGAGCATGCGTGTTAAATGTTCCTGAGCCCTGCAGGGAAATCACTGCATGCTAAGTAAAGCCCAGGAGTAAGGCCCTAGAGCAGCACTCTGAAGTTGTACCTACTATGAGGACTGGGAAGGAGGGAGGGATGGCGTGGTGTCTTTCAGGTCACATCCGGGTATCTCACCTTCCCCTTCCATTTCCGTTTCCGGCCTGCAGTGCTGGTGCTGCTGATCCTGTCCATGAGGCGGCACCGGAAGCAGCCGTACATCATCGACGACGACGACAACATCCACGAGAACATCGTGCGCTACGACGACGAGGGCGGCGGTGAGGAGGACACGGAGGCCTTCGACATCGCCGCCATGTGGAACCCCCGGGAGGCGCAGGCGGGAGGCGCCCCCGCCAAGGCCCGGCAGGACATGCTGCCGGAAATGGAAATCGCGAGCCTGTCCCGCCACGTGCCTCAGACCTGCGCCGTGAGCAGCACCGTGCACAGCTACGTGCTGGCCAAGCTCTACGAGGCCGACGCCGACCTGTGGGCGCCGCCCTTCGACTCGCTGCAGACCTACATGTTCGAGGGGGACGGCTCCGTGGCCGGCTCGCTGAGCTCGCTGCAGTCGGCCACATCGGACTCCTCCGAGCAGAGCTTCGACTTCCTCACGGACTGGGGGCCGCGCTTCCGGAAGCTGGCGGAGCTCTACGGGGCAGCTGAGGGGCCTGCGCCGCCACTCTGGTGACGGAAACCGGAAACCAGGAACCGGAAGCCGCGAGGCCAAACCCAGCAGTTCTCGGAGGGCATTTCCGGTGCACCCAGCTCTCGCGGGATCAGCTTTACTCAGTTCACAGAAGAAAGCGCGGGAACAGGGACACGCAGGCGCAGAGGAGCTTTGCTTTTTCGCGGGTTTTTTTGTTTGTTCTTTGTCACCCCACCCACTCAAAGGACAGGTCTGGAGTCCAAGGTGGAGGCTGGCTGTCTATCTGTGGCGCTGGGTTTTTCTTGGCCCAGGCCCACTTGCCGCAGTGGAAAGAGGCCAGGCACAGGTGGCCATGAGAAGCAGAAAGTTTTGAACTATTTTTTTTGTTTGTTTAGTTTTGTTTGCTTTTCATCTTTTTTCATTTTTTTAAGTTTTCCTTTAATCTCTGCATTATTTTAATCACATTTGGTTGTCCATGTCAGAATTTTGCTGGCTCATCAAACCGCACAAACCCAAGCCACGCAAAAGAATACAAAGGGGGAAGAGAATTGTTCCTCAGTGGAATATCAATAACCTCCTTGTTCTGGGATGGATAGCCTTGTTTTATGAACCCTTTTGAGACCAGGATAAGGCCAGGGCGACTTTGCATGGGGGGTGGGGGGTGGGAGGGAGAGGCATTGACTTTGCACTCAGGTTGTAGGGCAGAGCCAAGAGTTGTTGGTATTTCGGTGACCCCCAAAATCCATCCACTTAAGAGTGCGCTCAGCTCTTTAACAGTACCCCTGCAAAATTGTTTAAAGGAAACCAGAAAAAATCTGCTTCTTTTGCACTGTAGATGTCTCTTCCATGTGCCAAATGTGAAGATAAGATTCTACCAACGAAAGCCAAATAAAAAGAAGTATCTGATTTAAAAGAAACAAAAAAGACACACAAAGCATGGGTTAGAGGGCTTTCCTAATCCTGTGTGAGGTCAATCCAAGGGATGTTTACATACTGTAGATAACCTACTTGAAAATCAGTATTATAGAGAATAAATGGATGTAAGAAAATTACATGTATAAGTTTTGTATATTTGTTAATAATTTTGGTAATAAATATGATGTACTGCATCTCAGTACCTTAGCATTTCTTTTAATAAAAGTTGAATAGAAGGGAAATTGTTGCAAATATTTTTCATTGCAGAACAGCTAAAAAAAAAAAGCTATGCTGTGGGAAAGATGGTTCAAAGGACTGGAATGCATGCAGGAGCCAGCATTAGATCAGGGGACCATGGGATACTCCAAAGTACCACCAGGTGTGGCATAAAAACAAAAGATGACTGCATCCTGACCTAGCCTCAGGTCACAGAGCTGGAACTGATTCATGAAGCAAAGTCACCAACAAAGAAATAGGAGGCTTTGCATTGTTTCTATCACATACCAGAGGAACGGTGTGATTCAAAGTGTTAGGCTTTAAAGGAGCTCTCTTCATTCTCTCATCTCAGAGGAGAACAAAGGATAGTTTGATAACATTAAGAATATGGGGCCTAGGAGCCGGAGAGATAGCATGGAGGTAGGGTGTTTGCCTGCAAGCAGAAGGACCGTGGTTCCAATCCCGGCATCTCATATGGTCCCCTAGCCTGCCAGGAGCGATTTCTGAGCGTAGAGCCAGGAGTAACCCCTGAGCACTGGTGGGTGTGACCCCCCCCAAAAAAAATATATGTATATATATATGCACACACACACATACATACATACATATATATACACATACATATACATATATATACACATACATACATATATACACATACATATACATATATATACACACACATACATATATATACACATACATATACATATATATACACATACATATATATATATATATATATATATATATTATATATATATATATATATATATATATATATATAGGGCCGGAGCAATAGCACAGTGGTAAGGCATTTGCCTTGCATGCGACCAACACAGAACAGACCCTGGTTTGAATCCCAGCATCCCATATGGTCCCCCGGAGCCTGCCAGGAGCGACTTCTGAGTGCAGAGCCAGGAGTAACTCCTGAACGCCACCAGGTGTGACCCAAAAACAAACAAACTAAAAGAATATAATGAGGAATCTAACCCATAATTTTCATTCTGTGAGAAAAAGTTGCACATAGCCATTAAGGAGGCAGACCACTGTGCTTTAAACTTTGTTCTACTGGTAACTTTTACTTGTGTACAAAAATATGAACCAAATTTGTACAATGTCATGCTGAAGGCCAGGATCACATTTTATTCCTCTTTTACCACAATGACATAGGTCTTTGCATGCAGTAGGCACTTAATAGGTGTTTAATAGGTACATTATAAAAGGAATCTCTTTAAATAAAAGGGGAGAGGGGTCTCTCTGACCTGTTGCTAGAGCAAATATTATATACTAGTCTTCACAACTGAGAATAATAATGAACAAAACCATTTTCTGCGTGTCTTTGTTGTGGCCGTAAATCTCGAATTTCAATGGATGTCAGAAACAACTAGAACTTGTTGGACCTAACTGTAATCCGATTTAGTCTGGGGCAGTTCACATTTCTAAATGCCCAGGTGTTCTTGATGCTTCTGATCTAGGAACCTCCCTGTGAGACTGAGTGATATAGTTACCCTAAAAACGGGAAGATTAAATTACCAGCCCCTCACATCTGGGCCCACTTCATCAACAGAATGCTGCTGTGAGTTTTTTGTTTTGTTTTGTTTTGTTTTAAATAAAGGACATTTTCAAATAAATGTGTGAGGTCTGGGACCTGAGAGGTTCTGGAAGCTTCTGAGAGTGGGAGCCAGAAAGATGTGCTTTATAGCTTATTCATTGATGCACTGACATCTAAGTTAATTCTCAACTTCAGCAAATTAATCCTTTCCTCCCATAAAAGGCACCTCTCACATCCTCTCTTGAGGGTAGGATGTGACATAAAACAAACTCAGCAAAGCAAAGGAAAACTGCAAAATTGAAGCACAACTAGTTGCTGCAACATCTATGCTGTCTGCAGGCGGCCATATTAAACCTCATATTATTCTTTCTCTGTCACTAAACCTCAGGAGAATTTTTGTGGCTATTTTGCTTTGTGTTGCCCTCGTGCTCAAACTAGTAACAGCTGCTCTTCTCGCTATGGGGGGTTGTTGTGCCTCCCCCATTCTGCAAATGTGGTCCCCATTCTACTAGGCAAGAAGTGATTAAACCATCTCCTGGAGATTCTGGTCCCTGGGAGGATGTTTAATGGTGTGATACAGGAAGTGCAATAGAAACATAGAATATGAGCTCCATTTCAGCTCACACTCCAAACTGTAAGAGATTTTTTTCCTTCCAAATGAGTTTTGCAATCCCATTTTCCACTGCCACAGTTTACCATAGCTGGTTCTGCAGATAGGACTGCAGCATCACCAACAGCAGAGTAAGCAGGTTAGACGACAGCAAAATTACCTGACCATTAACTCTTCATTTTTTGCTAACTGATAAAGAAGCTAGCAAACATTTTCATGTTTCAAAGAAATAAGAACATCTCTAGAAACCAATTGATAAGACTGTCTGAAACTATTCAGAATAAGACTACAATCACCCATGCATTTTCTGAAACAAGTAAGTAGAATAACCCAGCATGGCAGATAGTAAAGGCAAAATGGAATGGTTCACTCTAGAAAGCAACTATCAAACCTAAAAATGCAATTTAGAAAAGTCAAAAAGCAGCGCAAGCACCTTGATTAATGCCTTTTACTGTTTCACTCATAATCCAGAACTAGAACTAGATGTAGAAATTTACAGTATATATTTTATAATGCCTGAACTACAGAAATGTGGTATACATTTTACAAGAAATTTGTCCTGATAATGGACTCATTCTCCAATACAGTTACCATCTCCATAATAAAGAAATTTTGAGATATGTTTATGAATAAATGCAGGTATTTCAGATATTTCTATTTGATTCTGAGGTTAAAGACTCTGATAGGAGGAAATATAGAAAATGGAAGAAGGAATAATAATGATATCTATCCACTGTGATTATTGATGTGGAGGAAAAAAATAATACATGAGACCTAATTTATAGTATGTGTAATTATCTGTGAAATAGACCAAGTCACAAATTTTTCAAAATCTTTCTTCCTGGAACAGGAAACTGGCAAAGCTACCCTGTTTACTTGGCTACACTCTTGGATTTACAAGGACTTTCAGATGTCTAGTGACAAGGGGATTTCTTCCAGTCCACAGCCTTACCATTCGGGCCACTTTTCTGGCACTGATGATGACAAGAGTTGCTTTCTATCATAGAAAATTTTCAAGCACTTCTCTGATTTTACCTACTCTCAAAATTCAATGAAACCTCTTATGAATTTTCCTTAACATTTGGTCAGATAGACTAGACTCTAGCTCTTATTTCCATTTCTTCCCTTTTTTCTACACACTTGCTTTGTGGCCACTCCTGCAAGAAAAATACTGGTGCAAACTATTGGTACAACTATTTTCTAGTATTCAAATTCATGTGGGCCAGGAACTCAGAAAGGATACATAAGGGACACCTCCTCTTGGCTTCCCAATGTTGGTAACTTAGCTGAGAAGAATAACTGGATGGACTCAACATATCCAAAGACTTACTCTCCCTTTTGCCCAGTTGTTGACGCTGACTAACAAATAAGACCTCAGCTGGAGCTTTCAATTAAACTTTCTCACATCACTTCTCAGACTTTCTTATGTCAGTGGGAGCTAAAATTCCAAAAGTGAACATCTCAAAGAAATCAGAGACTGAATCACCTTCTGTGGCTTGAGATATCATTTTGCATTATTGAATAAAGAACTTGGGAAGACTTGGCATTATAAGAAGAAATAATGCTTATTGTTAGAAAATGCAACTGGTCACATCTAATTTTCTTTTTTCTATACCCTACCTCTAGTCTAGGAATCACATATTTGGGGGGGGGGGGCTCATACCCGACAGCACTCAGGGGTTACTCCTGGTTCTATGCTCAGAAATCACTCCTGGCAGGCTCAGGGGACCATATGGGATGCCGAGATTCGAACAACTGACCTTTGGCATGAAAGGCAAACACCTTACCTCCATGCTATCTCTCCGGCTCCTAGGGATCACTTTTTATTCCATTTACCATATCTTTCTCTTTCACTCTTCCTCCTTTCTATAAAAATCATCTTTTTTCTGTAGCTAAGTATTTTTTAATCTTAATTTATAATGTAATAAATCTTTTAAAAAAAAAAAACCTTCACCAGTGCAACTTTCCCATCACCAATATCCCAAGTGTCCCTCCTCCCCACCCCCACACCAGCCTGTACTCTAGACAGGCCTTTCTACTGTAGTTTTTTTCTGTAGTTATATTACTCTTCCCTACCACACCCAGTTTCAGAAGCAAATGAATAAAAACACCTTGCAAAATATCTCACACTTATCTTACAGAAAATGTATTTTTTGATGGATAATTAATAATACAAAATAAATTTTAAAGTATACATTTAATAAATTTTGAGAATGTGTAAATGGATGAAATCAAGAGAATAACTATATTCACCACTCTCACCAAATTTTCTTATATCTCTTTATAATCTGTCTCTACCCAACCCCGTCACTGAGGTACTTTCTAAAAACTAGATTACTTTCACTGTTTAGAATTTTATAGAGAGAGAATCATGCACTGAGGATTTCTTTGTTGTAGAGGGAGAAAGTACCTGGCTTCATTTTTTTCTCTCAGCATTATTATTCTGACAGATACATGTCACTGTGTATATCATTGTCTTTTGTTGCTGCAAATATTCTATTGTGTAAAGATACACAATAGTTCAGTCATTCAGATTTCATACTGTTTTTACTACCATAACAAAAAACCATGGTCTTGCGACTTGAATAATAGGAACTTATTTGCTCACAGTTCTGGAGGTCAGAAGAAGATCAAAATTAGGGTACAGCCAGGTCACATTCCAGGGAAAGATCTTCCTGGTGTGTAGGTGGTTGCCTTCTCGTGTCAACACATGACAGAGTGAGCTCTCTGAGGACTCTTCTAAAGAGGACACTAAGCCTATCTGGTTAGAATCTCACCCTTATGACCTCATTTTGACCTCAACCTATGTCTTTACTCCAAATAAAGTCATATTATGGGTTATAGCTTTCAACACATCATAAAGCAGGGGGTAGAATGGTTATTTGAGTTGAGGCTACTACAATATAAGCTACTGGGAACATCTGTATATGTCTTTTATGGATATATTTTTTTTTCTTTTCTCTTGAGTAGACATTCAAGAAGTGAATCCTTAGGATCATAAAGCAGCTATCTGTTTTTGTTCATTCTGTGTACTTGTTGATGTCTATATGTTATTCCAAATTGTTCTTCAAAGCATTTTTTGCCATTTTATATTCCCATCAGAAATGGTTGAGAGTGTCACTTTTGTCACAGCCTGATCAACATTTGATATAGTTGATTAGTTGTATTTTTCCCCACTGAAAATACACAAAAGTAGTATAGAATTTCACCATGGTTTTCAGTATGTAATACCCCAATGACTAATAATGTTGAGCACCAGTCATGTGTTTACTTCTGTTTGAGGTATTCTCTTTGGTGAAGTTTGGCCAGATATTTTGTCAGTTTTAATAAAGATTTTTGTTTTTTATTGATGTTTTAAAATTTCTTTTAATTTGGGGGATAGAGTGCCTCTATCAGGTACAATCTTTGTAGACCCATGTGACATGTCTTTTTATTCTTTTAACAATATCATTTGAAGTACAGGGAATTTTATTTTAGTACATTGTGCTATTGATGTTAATTATAAGAAACTATGTTCACTCATAATCACTTAAATTTTTTTCTTCATATTTTCTGCCCAAACTAGTATAGTTTTAGGTCTTATATTTAGGTCTATATTTTTGTAGACTGTTAGACATGAAGTAAGATTCATTTTTACATTTCCTTGTGTGAGGAGTAATATGGTTAATCAACTGTTCCACCAGAATTTATTGAAAAAATATTTCTTATTTTAGTTTTCCTTAGAGGCCTTTGGGCTTTTTTGTAACTTAAACTATGTCTAACAAAATGGTTGACCCCTGTGGATGTGACCTTATTTGGAAATAAAGTTGTGTCTATAGCTGTAATAAAATTCATAGTAGGCTACATTGAGACCTAATTCCCTGACTGGTGCTAGGAAAATTTAAACATAGAATCAGAAACTCATAGATGAGGGGCCAGAGAGATAGCATAAGGCATTTGCCTTGCACAAACGCCCAGCCCAGGACAGACAGTGATTTGAAACCAGGTATCCCATATTGTCCCCCTAGCCTGCCAGGAGTGATTTCTGAGCACAAAGCCAAAAGTAACCCCTGAGCACCACCAGGTATGACCCCCCCCTAAAAAAAATTAAAGTAAAGAAACTCAGGGATGATACTCAGTGTGTTGACAGAGGCAAAGACTGAAATGGTGTAACTGAGTCAGAAGTGTCAAGGATTGTCAGCAACCACCAAAAAACTGAGAGTCGGAGCCGGGCGGTGGCGCAAGAGGTAAGGTGCCTGCCTTGCCTGCGCTAGCCTTGGACGGACCACAGTTCGATCCCCCGGCATCCCATATGGTCCCCCAAGCCAGGAGCAACTTCTGAGCACATAGCCAGGAGTAACCCCTGAGCGTTACCGGGTGTGGCCCAAAAACCAAAAAAAAAAAAAAAAAAAAAAACTGAGAGTCTAGGACAAATTCTTTATCAGAGCCCCAGAAGGAATAGACCCTGCTGACATCTTGATTCCAGGCCATTCCAGTTTAAAAACTGCAAAAGACATCTAGGGAGTAGGAGGACCAGTCAATCCATGGTAAGAATCTTGCCACAAAGAGCGAGGAGTCCAATTAGGACAGAGAAAAGACCACTATGACGATGAGAATTTGAAACCATCACTCTGGACAAGAACTGGGTGTTGAAAGGAGGCAAAGTGTATGCATAATATTTCTTCAGTCAAAGCATAGTAACCATAGAGTCTAAACAGAGAGAAGGAGGAAGAGGAGAGAGAGGAAGGAAGAAAAAAGAAAGGAGGAAGGAAGGAAGGAAAGGAAGGAAGGAAGGAAGGAAGGAGTAGGAAGGAAGGAAGGAGGAAGGAAGGAAAGGAATGAAGGAAGGAAGGAAGGAAGGAAGAGGAAGGAAGGAAGGAGGAGGGAGGGAGGGAGGGGAGGGAGGGAGGGAGGGAGGGAGGGAGGGAGAGAGAGAGAGGAAGAAGCAAGAGAGAAAAAAGAAGGATAAGGAAGAGAGAAAAAGAAAGAAAAGGAAGAATGGACTGCCTCAAGGAAAGCAAGAGATAGGGCAGGGGGTGATAACAGTAGGGAAACTGGAGACATTGGTGATGAGAAATGTGCACTGGTGAAGGATGTTGGACACTGAAATTCAATCATGATCAACTTTGCAATTATGAAAAAACTGTATTATGAAGAACATTGTGATCACTATATTTAAATAAAGTAATTTTAAAAAGAGAGGAGGCCATGCAGAAAGCTCAGAGGTTCGTGCATATGCTTTGCCTATGGAAGTCCCCGTTCAATCCCTGGCGCCACTGAGTTGCTGTCTCTGGCAAGATGTAACACTGAGCATCCACACTTTTTCCTTAAAGCTGAAATGTAAACAGTAAAATAATAAATTTTCATTTATTTATTTTAACTCTCTGATTTATTAGTAGCTTACAATATTGGGAAATTTCAGGGGTACAGCTTTACTCTTCTATAGGACACCCCAAATTCCTATGGCTGTAAAAAAACCCAGTCTGTGATCATCCATCATGGAAGAAATCTATCATTTTTGTAGGTATGAAGGTACTAGGGATATAGTCCAGGGTTTCACATATGCAAGGCAAGTCCTTTGCTACTGAGCCATAATTCCCAGCCAATAAAGATTTATGTGAACATAATAAAATGCTAAGTAGGATTCCTTATATTCCCTCTACACACACACACACACACACACACACACACACACCAGGGGATTTGTGAATGACTGAATAACACACAAGTTCATTCTGCGTATCTTTGGGAAATACCCTCAACCTATGCATGGCTGGAGGGTGTGGCAAGATGTCTCTAAAGGTACCCTATGGGCTTCAGGTCACGGATTATTAACTCAACTGTGGGAAGTTTTTCCTGTGCCAGACAGGAAGTGAGAAGAACCAGATGGTGGAGAAAAAGTGCTTCCATTCATGCAATGGGGGACCATGTAGAGAAGCTGCAGAGAATGAAGAAAGAAAGGCGTGCATGCCGGGAACAGCAGTAGAACAGGCTTTGAGAGGTGCCTAGTGCTCAACAATGACTTGGACCATATGGAACTTGGCAGCGGGACCCCCTCAGCAGGACTGTTGGTAAAGAGCTTCCCTATAACGTGAAAGAATTAACCTTCAAAGAGCACACTGCATGCTTTCCTCTGGTCTCTTTCACTTGACATTTCCTGGCTGCCCCCCCACCCCCCGCATTGGTGTGCTCCTCTGTGTTTCCCTGCCAGGCCCTTCAGCAGTGGCATTCACTCATCCTAACTGCTTTCCTTCACTAGACTGCAGAGGGGCATTCATGGTCCATTCTCCCCCCATCGGTTAGGCAGGAATAGTAAGTTCTATTACCTTCCAGCAATTGTCTCATCTACCTCACGTTTTCCCTTTGCCAGGGATACCTTGAGACTCGGGCTACTGGACTTTTGATGGTCAGCGGCAGGTGAGAGTCTCAAAGGCAGGACAGTACCTGAGCATGGAGAGTCACTACAACCAAGACGAGCTACACCAGGATGCCCACAGCTGCAATCACTGCCACTCCATTCCCTGCAGAGATTAAGAAAAAGAAAATGGAAGCTGCCAACTAGCACCAATTGCAGCCAGTCACTGTACAAGGTGCTTTCACACAGTTGATCATGCTGAGGCAGAAGCAAAGAACTGGCATGAAAGCCCAAATCTGCAAAACACTGAGAATGCTGATACCAATGGCTGTATTTGGTTTTACACAGTGGAAGGAGCTTTTCTCACCCAGAAAGAACTACCAATGCCTGATGACTTGTCCACAGCCTCAGCCCTTTGCAGCTAACACAATGGTCAGTGCAGCCAGTCAAGTATAGTGATGATTGCTTTTAGGTTCATTTGTAGGTTCATTATAGGTTCATTTCTGGAAGCATGATTCCACTCTGCAAGTTAACCACCAAAAAGAAGTCACTGCATAAGACTTCATTATTAGGGAATTTACATAACCCAGGTTAATCTGCTCTCGAAGGAGCTATTTGCAGATGACACTGGTAAGCCATCATAGCTACAGTATGTTTCTCCCTACAAACCCGGGACAAATTCTCTGTAAACTCAAAGCCACTTACCTCCTTCAGACTCCCACCTGGATCTAAGCATATGCCATGTACATCACAGGCACAAGGGGCCAACCAATTATTTATGGGCTTTGGCAGAGTCCTCGCTGTTGGGCTCCTATTCACCAGCCCCTTGGCAGCACCTGCTGAGACAGAGAGCAGGTAACGTGAATAATAATCTGTTCAACTTGGAAGCTCAGTTCACGCATATATTTCTAATTACGAAGTACATGGTTGCTGAGGACCTCTGCTAGCCTGGGCTCCTACTGAGATGGGAGACTGATCATTATTCAAAGTTGTCCTTTTGTGACAATGTGGAACAGCACAAGTACAAAGTGCTTTAGTGTGGTCCCTTTATTAGGAGAAAAATAAGCCCAGATATTTCAACTTCTTGAAAGAGAAACTAGTGTTTCTTCTCTTCTCCTTTCAGAGCCAGGCTAAGTATTACTTTCATTGGTAAGTCTTGAGACTCCATTAAAATATTACTTGATGGGTCTAGAAGTTCAATTTATCAAAAGATACACACAGAAATCCCAAGTTCTGAGCACACACTGGAGGTAGATTCTGAGAACTTCTCAGTGTGTCCTCCACCCCCACAAAAATCACTTAATTAAAATATTAATTTGATGAAGGATACATGGGCCCAGGCTCATTTGCAGCAGACCACATGACTTACTGCTCCAAGCAAGTCAACTATCCATAAACAGAGAACCCTTCTCATGTCTTCTTCCAAACATAGTACAGAAATGTAAGTCAGTTGGCATATCAGAATACTTACTCTGACTGTAGAAAACCAAGGGGAAGAAATAAGCTATGGTGATGTGAAACTATGTAAAAATTTATTGCATGAAAATGGTAGATACTGGGAACTGTTTCTGTTGTCACAGTAAAGTCTGCTATCTGCAAACTAAAGGGATGGAAAGGTCAGTAATAATTCTAGCACTGGATATAATGGTCTATAATTAATGGGTTAGTTTATGTCACATGTATGTAAATGTAGAGTTGACTCTCGAATATGAGTTTTTTTTAGTTTTTTTTTATTGTGGTCGAAGTGAATTACAATTCTTTCACAGTAATATTTGAGGCACATAGTGACAACCACCACCAGTATTGTCCTCCCTCCACCCTTGTTCCCAGCATGCATCCCACATCTCCCTCCTTTACCCCCCATAATGCTAGTGCAACTGTTCCTCCCTTGTACAGCTTGTTGTAGATTGGGTATCTATTTTGTTGTCGTTGACTTTGGACTTGGTATTCATATCTGATCAGTTTTTATTTCCACTAAATGAACATTTGACTGTCTAGTCTTGGTACCATGTGGGGGGAGAAGTTAAACAAAAAAAGAGAAAAACTGGAGGAGTCTGTCAGGTGTTATAAATATTCATTTAGAAGAAGGAAAGGGAAAAAAGAAGAAAAAGGTAGCAAAATAAAATTAAAAAAATGAGGGAGTAACAACAAAATTACAAAAATAATAAACTAAAACCCAAAACCATCAGCTACAGAAAAAAAGAGAAAGGAACAACAACAGACCAGCAACTTCTTAAGAAGGGGGTTGTGTTTCTTCTTCTTCTTTTTTTTTTTTTTTTTGCATAAGCATGGTAAATATTGGAGAAATTACAGTGGGAATTCCCTTGGCCTAAGATATACAGGGTTTCTCAGCCCCTGAAGCATACTGCCATGGGAACAACTACAGGCTCCATGCTCACTCATTTACACACACCAAGGTCTTTTAATGGTGCCAGGAAACTTTCCACTCAGATGTGGGTGATGACATTCAGCCTCTGTAGCTGGAGATCTTGTTGTTTGCATAGGTCATAGGGTGGTAGGCTAGGAGAAAGTTTTCTAATATAAATTTGATTTTCAGGGGCTACATTCACTCATGTAGGGAATCTGTTGATTAAACCCCAAATATAGAATCTCTGGATGCAGACCAACTATAATGGAACTGAACATCCTCAGATTTGGGGGAATAGAAGGGGGTGCTATAATCAATCCCTCTCACATGCCAAGGATTTAGTCACATATGGGATTGTTGACTAGGGAGGGGTTTGTTCAAGGGTCAAATATATGTAACTTAATTAGGATCATCTTTCTTTTTTTAATTGTTTTATTTTAGCACTGTGGTTACAAAATTATTCATTGTTGGGTTTCAGTCATTCATACAATGCACACCATCCTTCACCAGTGCACACTTCCTGCAGCTGATCTCTCCTGTATTCCTTTGATCCTGTCTCTAGGGCAGGCAATTTGCTTCCTTCTCTCTCTCACTCCCTCTCTCTCTCTTCTTTTCTTCCTCTCTTTCCCTCCCTCCCCTTTTTAGCACTGTGGTCTGCACTGTTGTTAATGGAGAGGTGTCACTTTATCCTCTTTCAACGCCAAGTTCTTGTCCAGAATGATCAGTTTCAGCTATGATTGTCCAAGTAGACCCTCTCTAGTCTATCTGCACTCAACGCTCTTTTGTGGTGAGCTTCTTACTCTAGCTGGACCTCCTGACCCTTAATTCTATTGCTTCTGGAATTATTCTATGTCTATCCCTTCCCTCTGGCTAATTTCACTCAGCATAATAGTCTCCATATTCATTCATATGTCAGCAAAATCCATGATTTTATTTTTCCTAATGGCTGTATAGTAATTACTTTTTATAGATATACCACAGTGTCTTTAGCCACTCATCTGTTGTCAGGTATCTGGGTTGCTTCCAGATTCTGAAAATAGTGCTATGCTGAACATAAGAGTTCAGAGGGGCATTTTTGTCTTGTTTTTTGGGTTCCTTGGGGTATATAACATTATCTTTCAACATCACTTCAATTGGCTTCTTTCTTTCCCAATTTGAGACTTTTCTATTTTACTTTAAATACATTTTAATTTTATCTCATAGAGAAAAAATAATAAGAGAGAGAGAGAGAAAATCCAAGTTGCAGAAACACAGTATAAGTTTCAAAGGTTCCCTCTAGCCAAAGATAGACTAGATTTAAAGAATGCCAATTCAGGGAGAAATGTGACCATCTAAATGAAGTGCACATTAATTGTAGTACTTGATTGTATGAGGTTAAAGCTTTCTAATAAGACTTACATGGTTAAACAAGATTAAAGAGCAAGCTGAAGTGGGATAGGTTATTTTTATATCCTTGATATTAACTAGTACACTTGGGAGCCTAGATTATGGAACACTAATCATAACTCTTCAAGGGAGGGCCCTCTAAACCTCGCCCTTCTGTTTCTAAGGCTTGGCTTATAAAGACATTATTACACAAGGCTTCATGGGTAGAGCGTTTGCTCAGCTTTCTGTTCAGCTATTCAGTTGAAATTTTACACTACTTAGGGGGGCCTGGGGAGGGGTGTTCCTTATGTGCCACATGAAAAATAATAATTGATGTGGACCAGAATCACTTTGGAGCAAAGGAGATCTGCATCACAAGGAGACAGTAGGTGGTTATTGCATCATCTGTTCACTTCCATCCATTCCTCAGGAAGGGCTTTTACTGCTCCAATCTTTAGAGTCCAGCCTGCCACAGGACCACAGTGATCCTCTCACATGGAGAGCAGGTAGGAGTTTTTGCCAGACCAGGACCTGACAAGATAGGCCATCTGCAGCAGAATTCATCAAGTCTAGACCAAACTGGAGATAGTGTTTGCTTAGTATCTCTAAGACCTTTTGCTAAGTCAGAATCCCTCTGTCCCTGTGAACTTGAGATAAAAGAGAGCTGTCCCAGATAGGAGACATCAACTTGCCTAGAGCAAAGTCTTTGAGATTTTAGTTACTTATTACTGTTGTAGGATAGCCTAACCTGACTAACCCAAGAGCAATAGGACATGTTAATTCTTCTTATAAAGAAAACTAGGATTGTGACAACAGTAAAGGATTTAAGACCTTCCATATGATCATCTCTTCAATCCTTGGGGACTGTATGTAGTTTTCCCGATAACAAATAAAAGGGGAAAAAAAGGGGGCGGAGGAACAAAAGCCTAAACCTGAGATTAACTCCTCATATGGCCTGGTCTGACCCAAAGCCTTCCCCGCAAAAAGAAAAAAAGAAAACTGGGAACTAGGGGAAATAGCTCAAGATACTAGAATCATGCTTGTCTAGGCACCAGGTTATTGCTCTCTGGCATAGGCATGTGGCAGCACAGTCACCACTGATCCAAGCACCAGTCAAGTATCTTCTATCACTTGCCCCAGGACCCTCAAATACCACTGGGAAATAGGAATCCTCATGCAAAAGTAGAAAAATTAATTGTTGTGACTATTAGGAATAATGACTCTGGTGTTTTCTCAAAATTACTGACCTCCAAGCACCTGAATGCCACTTGGATCCCCCCCAATAAATAAAGATTAAATAATACATATTTCCCTGTGTTTTCATGAGCAAGAATGAATGTTTTACATTAACAGTTCATCTTAGTAGAAATTTGTTTGAATCCCTCGCGCAGTTAATACAGTACACTTGCAAGTCTGCCTGTTGCTCGGTCTGCTACAAAGGCTTCAAGTGGCCCAAGGCTGCCAGGGCTGCAGGGCTGCACATTGCAGAGGTCCAGAGGCTACCAGGGACCAGTGCTGCGAGAGAGAGAGGGGGTGGGGAGTGAGAGAGAGAGGTAGAGAGAAGAGAGAGAGAGGAGAGAGAGAGGAAAGAGAAAGGAGAGGGAAATTCACCCACCAGAGGTGATGGTGGTGGTGAGGAGACCCTTAGTACAAGAAAAAAAAAGAGATAGATACAAAGCAGACAGCATTTCACCGATGCTTTATCTCAGCTGCTCTCAGCTGGGCAGGCCCTGCTCTGGTCACTATCCGAAGCAACCCCCCCAACTGTCCAAGTTTTTCCTTTTATTCTCAACCTGACAAGGGAGTGTGTTCAAAGGGGTGTAGTCCAGGGGAGTATCTAGCTTCAACTGTCATTAACAGTGGGGTTGTCCAAGGGGCATGTTCAAGTCCAACTGGCCCATACATCAACAATCTAACCCCACAAAATTTGAGAACCAAACTAATAATACACATTTCTATATTAAGGACATCAATAATACTTCTTGCAGAGTAACAGACTCTATGAGTACGGAACCTGTGACAATGATGAATATTGAGATTGGGGTCCTGCAAGGAATACCAAGGAATACCTTGGGGGAATACCACCAAGGAATGCCTAGGTGGCTAGATCTAGAGAGAACCAAGAATGGAAGGCACTTTCTGAATGGCCAAGAAGCAAGAAGGACCCAGTGATGAATGATCACGAATCTGGACTCCATCTTGTTGTATGCAGTAGTACCTGGGAAAATAAACACAGACTTAAATATATGTTGTGTCTATAGACATATTTGTATATAGTATGTAGATATGTGCATATATATAACATATGTGTATATATGTATAGTTTGAGGGAACTTCAGAGGTGGTGACCAGTGGATTGAGGGGCTACTTTCAAGGGATACCCAGTAGTTGCAAGGCCTCTATTGGTTCAGTGACTTGGTAAACATGATGCTGGGTGTCACTAGGCATAGACAAAAGTCCTTGGAAAAAGGCCTGCAGTGTTGGAAAATTAAATTCACAAGCCCTGTGCCTGCAGTCTAACCCTTAAATCTATCACTCTGGCTGTGAACTACATCTTCTTGTTCTCCTCACCTGCTTGGCATTTTTTAATTTTATTTTATTGAAACCATTATAAAACCATTGTGATATACAAAGTCCATTCATTGTAGAGAGAGGATCTTTGAATTAGTCCTCAGATGGTATCTCAATTGGTTTCTTTTGTTTTGTTTCTCCATTGCCTTCTCATCAGGCTTTTTCCCCTCCCTCTGAGGGTAGGCTTTGTTTTGATCTCCATAAAGGGCTATTCAGAAGCCTGAGGCTGGGAGCTGCAGTCTAGGCTCGTCTTCCACATGGTGGAGTGAACAGCTTGTGGGTGAACAGCTTGCAGTATGAGTTTCTCACCTGCTAAACCTTCATAACTCTGTGGATTATTTGTTATGGGGAATTGCTGCTGGACTAGAGTCTCTTGTCCTACCCGGATAGAGGGCATGGGATTCCCTCTTCCCCTCTGGGGATTGTGGAATGCACAACCTACCATTCAACACTTCATAGTTGAATTTCAGATATATAGTGATTCAGGGCCATTCACATCACCATGTCGACCTCTCTCCAACAAAGTTTCCAGAGTGCTTCTTATACCACCACCATTTGTCCCATAGCCTGTCCCTTTAAGTTAGATTGTTAAAGTTTAGGTCTCTATGATTCTATTGTTGTTGACTTCAGCTTGGATATTTAATTTTGTCCTTTTTTCTCCCCCCAATACACCTGAGACCACTTGGCCTTTGAACCCCACCCTCTTTCTTTTTTATTTTCTTCTTAATATTATAGAGGAGTGCAGAAATGGGGGCCAGAGTGGAGGCACAAGTGAGGTGATGACATTTGCTTGCACCAGCTTAACCTAGGATGGACTACGGTTCGATTTCCTTGGCATCCCATATGGAAACCCAAGCCAGGAGCAACTCTGAGCATGTAGCCATGAGTAATCCCTGAGTGTCACAGAGTGTGGCCCAAAAACCAAGAAAGGAAAGAAGAAAAAAGAAAGAAAGAAAAGAGAAAGAAAGAAAGAGAAGAAAGAAAGAAAGAAAGAAAGAAAGAAAGAAAGAAAGGAAGGAAGGAAGGAAGGAAGGAAGGAAGGAAGGAAGGAAGGAAGGAAGGAAGAGGAAGGAAGGAAGGAAGGAAGGAAGGAAGGAATGAAGGAAGGAAAGGAAGGAAGGAAGGAAGGAAGAAGGAAGGAAGGGAAGGAAGGAAGGAAGGAAGGAATGGAAGGAAGGAGAGGAAGGAAGGGAAGGAAGGAAGGAAGGAAGGAAGAAGGAAGGAAGGAAGGAAGGAGGAAGAGAGAGAGAGAGCGAGAAAGAGAAAGAAAGAAAGGAAAGAAAGAAAGAAAGAAAGAAAGAAAGAGAAAGAAAGAAAGAAAGAAAGAAAGAAAGAAAGAAAGAAAGAAAGAAAGAAAGAAAGAAAGAAAGAAAGAAAGAAAGAAAGAAAGAAAGAAAGAAAGAAAGAAAGAAAGAAAGAAAGAAAGAAAGAAAGAAAGAAAGAGGGCCCGGAGAGATAGCACAGCGGTGTTTGACTTGCAATCAGCCGATCCAGGACCAAAGGTGGTTGGTTCGAATCCCGGTGTCCCATATGGTCCCCCGTGCCTGCCAGGAGCTATTTTTGAGCAGACAGCCAGGAGTAACCCCTGAGCATCGCCGGGTGTGGCCCAAAAACAAAAACAAAAACAAAAACAAAAAAAAAAGGAGGGAAGGAAGGAAGGAGGTAGGAAGGAAGGAAGGAAGGAAGGAAGGAAGGGAAGGGAAGGAAGGAAGGAAGGAAGGAAGGAAGGAAGGAAGGAAGGAAGGAAGGAAGGAAGAAAGGAAGAAAAGATTTTAAAAAAAAAAGTATGGTGCAGGTTTTTGTATAGATGCAGCAAACATTGGGAAAAACAAAAAGGATAAACCTTTGGCCTAAAAAACAGGGAGACCCTAACCATGAGGTATCCTGTCATAAGACCAACTACAGGTTCTGGGCATACTAAATTTCTAACCCCGAAGTCTTTCTTCATGGTTCCAGTAAAAGTTCTTCTCAATCACAGTTGTTGCAGCCAGGTTTCTGTAATTAGAGATCTTGATTTTTGCACAAATCCTATGTCAAAGTAAGGGTATCATGGAGTGTCCTCTGGTTTCATCTCATGGTTAAGTGGCAAGTCAGGGAAACCTGCCCTGAAAGCAAATTGTTGCTGTTTCCCAGTCATCAGGGTATCATTTTAACCCACTCTGGAGAAAGTCAGTGCTAGCGCAGCATTAGGACCTTCTCCAGTAGAAGTTTGATTCCTGGTAGAGGTGCAGAAAACTGTGCTGGTTCCAAAGATAGGATCCAAGATTCAGAGATGAATTGCTGATCTTCAATTGACTAAAGCCTAAATTAAGTCACTGTGACAAATGTTCGGGTGAAAGGCCCCCCTGCAATAAAAAATTTATGAGTTTCTATCTGTATTAGATAAGAATTTCTTTCTATACATAAGATTTCCCCATTCCCCATTTTAATGTGTCTATGCAAAAAGGAACAATGCCACATAATACTATTGGTACATAAGGGGGTAAAAATAACAAGATAAAAAAAATCCCTATAACTTGGTTCTAACATGATATCAGAACCCAAGAGAAACTTATCTATTAGAATTTCTTACTAAACAAATCCAAAAAAAGAAATGAGGGAAACTACATCTACATAAGAAAATACACAATACACAAATACACAATTACGGAAATACATCTAAAGAAATATATGAAGGAAATATACATATCCCCTTTGTCTTTTGAAATAGTTGTGGGCAGGGGGGGGGGGTAAAATCCTGAGCATAGCTTCAGCCTTTGACTTGGTCTTATGGAGTTTAAAAAACAGCTCTCAGCAGTCACAGATCAGGAAATGTCCTCAAGCTGAGGGTCTCTCGAAATCTGAATCTGGTAGTGAGCAAGAGTCCACAGTGAAGGGAGGTGGGCAAAAAGGGGTCACCAAGAGCAAATCAGCAGCAGCAGTGGTGACAGCTACTTCCCAGGAGGAGGCAAGGCAGGCTGTGAAGCTGACCTTTCACTTTGAGAACTGGTGGGCAGCTGGTTGGAGTGAGGGGAACATTCTGGTTCCTGAAGAGTTAAGAATTGAGGGTAAAAATGATTAAATAGGGAGAAATAACAGATCAGGGGTGAGAGAGTGAAAGGTTAGAAAAGGATTTGTAAAGTGGTAAGCAGGGGAGGGGGAAAAGGAAGGGTTGTATGTAACAGGGAAAAGGACTATATACAACATAGACAGACATTATGCACGTTATAGACAGATAGTAAACAGACATAGAGGTGGCCAACAAATACATTAGCACACACACATACACAGACAATGAAGATCGATCCATAGGTTGCAGTTGAAAAACTAACACAAGTGGAACAGGTCAGAACGCTTAAAAAATATAGAGAGCCAGCAAGTCAGATGGAAAGGGTTCCATTTCCTAGGCAAATCATCATTGGTGAGGGTAAACTTTAAGGAAGGCTTTCTGGGTTATATTTTGCATAGAGCATACTTAAAACAATCATAATTTTCAAGTCTAGAATACTAAGCAATATGGTAATGACCAGTGTAAAAAGAGTCTACACTATAAAGTATCGTCTAATGGGTCTTAAGCATTCAGATTCCTTTCTTGAAAGCAAGCTGAAATCATGGGCATTATGATATAATAGTCAACTAGCCTGAATTGAAAATAAATTGCAATACATACTCAATGAATGAGCACGGTAGCAGAAGTCTATGGCATGCAGTTGCCTATTCCAATGTTGTCTGTGAACATAAACATTAGGTCATAATAGCAGGCATAATCCAATGAAAAATGAATACATTAGAATATTTTTCAAGACTATCTTAATGAGCATTGTATTTTGAATCTAATATAATATAGCACTGCAATGTAAAACTAGGGTGATCAACCTATATCTCCAAAACCACTGTGAACAAAAAAAATTAAAGATTATAAACATATTAAAATTAAGACACTAAGAAATTCTTATAATAAGCACTGTAGTGGGAATCCATGGCTTCCAAACACATTCTGCACTTGTTTCTTTGGATAAAAGCATTAGAACATTATTATAGACATCTATAAAGAGCAGTTGATTGAACACCTGCTCAATTTAAAGAGCTGTATCTGTTGCTGCAGATCTCTCTGAAGTATAGAAGAGAATATAAGCTTTCGTGTTTCTCCTCTCCTGATCAGTTTCTTTCCTTCTCACTATACTCTGGAGCCAATGGTGTTTGAGACAACTACCATTTAGACCATTGTATTTCTTCATGCATATATTCTAAATACCACATATAAGAGATATCATTCTGTATGTATCCTTCTTCTGGCTTACTTCATTTAACATAATATCTTCTAGTTCCATCCATGTTGCTGCAAATTGCATGCCTGAATCATTCCTTACAGCTCTGAAGTATTCAGTTTCCACAATGATCTCTCACATTCCTGCATTTTTCAGCAAATTTTTCTACATTTTTTTTTACAATTTTTTCAATTTGTAGTCTTCCAGGCCTTTTCCCGACTTTAGGAAGATAGGATATGGGGCTATTCTTGTCAAGGGAACCCTATCAGATCAGAAGTGATGTCTTGTTCACTTTTTAATCCTTCCTCTGACACCTTCTCAGAATCTGACAGCAGCAGAAGCTCCAAAATACTGGCTGAGAAAGTTACTGAACAAACATTGGCTATCACTCTCCTCTCTCTGTGCCTCCCGTCTCATACCAAACAGTGATTTAGGACAACTGGAATACTAAGTCTGTTAGTGTTGGCTCACTCTGGGGCCAATTACCAAACAACAAACTGAGTTACTTTTGGTTGCCAGCCTAAATCAGTCTGTTCAGATAGAGGGGCCAATAATTCCAGGGTCCATTAATGCCATCCCCATCAATTATGACATCACTGAGAGCCAAGGAACAGTCACTCCCCAGAGTTCTAACACATGGGATGTTAGAAACGAGTATCAACCATCACTGATGGCTACATCACTGATGTAAGCTAAGGCTTACCCTTAAAAAAGCAGGAATGTGTGTATATGTTGCATCAGTTATTGTACATACACACACACACACACACACACACACACACACACACACACACACACTGTATCCCTCAACAGAATTGTTTATTCATTTGTTATTTGTCTTAATGAGTTGGCTCACAGGTAAGATATCTATTGGTTCCCAGAGACATCGGGCTTGCTCTCCAACCATAAGGCAAAGCCAGTTTTCTTCTTGGATTGAGAAGGAGTCCTATTGACCTCCAAATCAACACACTTCACTCTCTTGGGAAGATTAAGAGCGAAATCCACACTGGATTGAAATCCAACCAGCACACAGATTTCTGTCCAACGCACCGAGAAAATGAGTTGTCAGTGGTATTCTTCTAAAAGACTGGATGCCTCGGAGCTTTTCTGTCATTGGGAATCTGAACCCTATAGGCAAATAAATGATTCCTGTACATGCCTTTCACCAAGAATCTTTCCAATTGGTGGCATTGGGGGCATGTTTTAATTAGCTCAACTGCCTTCTCATCCCTTTAAGGTTCTCTGGGTTCTTGCTGACTTTTGCGGTCTCAGGAAGGGCCCCCCCTTTCCCTGGAGGTACTTAGGCAATCTACATTTATTTTCAAAATTCTAATGCTCTCTGAGAGAACTATTTCCTTCTGTTTTCTTTCCACAGCTGCTGGTTAAATGCTGACAGGCTTGATCAGTGCTGGATGCCTCCTGCACACAATTCAGGTGCAATCAGAAAGGGAAAAGAGCAAAGAAGACTCACACCAGATTTCAGAGAGAGAATCAAGGTCTCTCCCCCACCCCTCCCCACACACACACCCCTCTGGAACCAAAATCATCTAAAAAAGATAAACATTTATTAGGACATTTTTATCCAGTTCAATCTTAATCGGGAACCAGAAATGAGGCCATTGTTGGTCAAGGCAGGAGAAAATGGTGCTCTGTGATGAGAAAAATATAGAATTCAGAAACAAAAAATTGCCCAGAGAAATCATAAAGGAACATCTTCAGCTCTCCTGGAGCAAACAATGGCTCTCCTCATTGCAGAAACCAAACAACCAAGTCCTGAGAGAGAAGAAGCCAATGGCCAGAAAGCAGGCATAAGAAAGATGAAACATGAGAGGACAGAGGGGAAGGGAGCAGAAAAGAAAAGGGAAGCAGGGGAGAGCCCCACACCCACCAGTTTTTCTACTACTTGGTCAAACATCATGTCAATGGAACATGAAGGAAACACCAGCCACCACCCAAAGGAATATGAGTTAGGAGAGTTCACATGAGGAAGAAAGGTACAACAAGGCTGAGACACAGAATGCTTTGGACATGCAGGTGAGGGAACTGGGAAATAAAAGCAGGGCCAAGGCAGGCTTAGTAGCTCTACTTGAGAGAAGGAAAAAGGCTCCAGCCACACTACAGGGAGATGATTTCACAGAGTTGTGGCTACAGGACAATAGTCAGTGGGGAAAATGGCAGGGGTCAAACCACACAGTTCACCCACATCTGCAGGGCCCTGGGCTTGCTCACAGGATGGATGCTCCAGTTTGTCTCTAAGCTCCAGAGGATGACAACTATCCTCCCCACCAGAACTCCTGTGTTGCCGGATGACTCACTGCCAGGCCTGCCCACAACAGGGCACCCCCATGCACTGAGAAGGAGGGGACAGTGCCCCGAGGGGTGTTGACTCTTGTGGCTGAAAACAGAGATGAGAGCAAAGCCACAGAGCAGCAAGAGGAGCTCTGGGGAGCAGTTGGGGAGAGAAAGGCATCCATTTGCCTGGCAGGCACCCTCACCACCTTTAGAAGCCAGCACTGGCCTTCCCAGAGGCTCCTTTGAAACTGTTAAGAAATTATAATTAGACTTGGTGCTTCTGGCCGCCTTTGCTCCTGTGAGCTTAGGGCGCTGCCTGGCACCAGCTCATTAATCTTTGCCAGCCCCCTCCAGGCTGCTGGCACCTCCTGTCATCTCTCTTTTTGGGATGAAGAAGTGAGATACAGGTACAGGATCATGACCCCCCACTGATGTCATAGATGCTCGGAATGGAGGGCCACCAGTCAGGAGTGAGAGTTTTCCAGCTCACTGGAGAGCCTGTGTTAAAAGCCAATCAAGGCACAGATTCCCAGGCAGGGAGACACAGAGGCAGAGCCTGAGACTAGATTCACTCTTCCAGACACCTTGGGCAAGTAGTGATGTATTCAGGATGCATTTCCCATTTCAAAAACCAAGATATGAGGTGGGGAGAAGAGAGGGCAAAGAAAGGGAGCGAAAAGGAGAGAGGAGAGAGAGAGAGAGAGAGAGAGAGAGAGAGAGAGAGAGAGAGAGAGAGAGAGAGAGAGAGAGAGAGAGAGAGAAGAAAACAAGGTAAGTTGCTTGGTTTCTATTCAGCCCACCTGGTTCAATTTCTATCACCATCTTTGTGGGCCTCCAAACACAACTAAGAGTGAGTAATGCCTGAGCACAGAGTCAGGAGTAGTCCCAGCACAATATTGGCTCCGCACACCAATGAAAGATGTTTAAATAAATAAGAATTTAGGATATTGATGGGGCTAGAAAGAGGTGTAGTTGAAGAGACACTTGAACCAGAGACAAGAGATGCCTGGAAGGGACCCACCCAGGACTGCATGTGATAACAGAGGAATATGGGCTCAAGATGAGAAAATGAGACATTTGCAGGGCATTGAGTGTAGAATTCCTGGGTTAGTCATAATCCTGAGCAAACAAGGGCCTGGGGCACCTGGGGACAGTCTGGACTGAGGCAAGGGAGGCCAAGGTGGTAGGAGGCTCAGCGTGGAGGAGAGTGAGCAGACCCTGGAGAGGCCAGAGGGAAACATGGAGGCACCCGGGCTAGGTAGATGCTGAGCACCATCCAGAGAACCACCCAGACTAGGGAGACAGTGAGCACCATCCAGAGAGCACAGGCAAATCTATGTAGAACCCAGCATTGTGCTGTAGCCCACTTCAGGTGCCTAGGTAGAACCAGGTGCAGTGGGGAACAGGCGTGTTTGGGCCATGGTCATCTGGCATTCCGTCTCCACCTTCTCCTTTCTCCCTCACCTCATCTGAATTCAGTCTATCCCTGAACCTCACCTGGGGAGCCTCTCAGAAGGTTTCTTTGAGCCCAGTAGTCAAGAATAAGTTTGACTTTTGGGGACACAACTTACCAGTGCTTTTTATCAGTTTGATTTCCTTTTCAATGAAGATCCAGCAACTTAACCCCTCTCTCTTCTCCTCCCCTCCCTTCTCATTCCCCTCTCCCCCTCCCCTCCCCTCTTCTTTCTTCACCTCTCTTCCTCTCCCCTGCACTCCCTTCTCCTCTCTTCTCCCCTCCAATCCCCTCTCCTCTCCCCACCTCTCCTCTGCAAAGCTTCCAGCTCATGTTTCCATTAAACAGGCCAGGGAGTAGCCTCAAATCAGGTTCCTGACTTGCATGCTTGAGATGTGGATTTTACCTCCAGCACCACTCAATCTAAGCAAGTAAAGAGAAATAGATGAATATTTTAAAATTGAAGTGTTTGATCTAAAATGAGTTCTAGCCAAAAGTGGCTCCAAGTATACTGGGCAATTCTTTGAGGGAGGCGTGGAAGCAAACCAAGGTCTTTATCTGATTGGTAAGATCAAATTTGTCACTATTAGGTGGTGAGGCCTGGAAGGGTTGTGGCCTCTTGTGGGATGTGCTACCCCTGAGGCCTTTACAGGCCTTTATAAGGGTTTGGCTAGCAAGTTGCTAACGGGTTAGCTCAGTCATCACTTTGTTTTGTTTTGTTTTGTTTTGTTTTGCTTTGGAGCCACACCCAGAGGTGTCAGGGCTTTACTGCCAGCTCTGTGCTCAGAGATCTCTCCTAGAGGAGCTTTCGGAGACCATACGGGTGTTGGGGGTCTAACTGGGGCTGACCTCATGCAGGGTCTTACCCGCTGTGCTGTAACTCTGAGTAACTGCTTTAATTCAGAGAAAACGCCGAAGGGAAACAACAGTGGAAAGTTGCAGAAAAGGAAAGCCTATGATTGAGCTTCCTGTATAGAAGGGGGTGGGCTTAGAAATGCCAAGTGCTCAAGAGAAAACCAGCTTTTACCGGTGGAAGCCAGCTAGAGACCAGAGTGGAGTCCAAATGGGGAGAGCTAGGAGGGTCCAAAATCGGACAGAGCTCTACTTTTTAGTCCTTTCCTCTCCTGGGACAGGGAAGACAAAGGAGCTGGAGCACTGGGTGCTGGAGCTGGGCACTTGTGTAAACTGTGTAGCTGCAAGATGGCAATTGCTTGCACAATGAACAGAATGAAGTCTCGCGCCTGCAGTCTTGCTTTTGGCCACAGGAGGGCGCCTCTGCAGCTCCCTGACACTCCAAGCTGCCAGCACTGCCGCACCTCTGAGCATCACCCCTTGCAGCCCTGGGGCCCTGCATCCTGGTCAAGGACAACCTTGATCCAATGTCCCGCCTTTCAACTTCTTCCTCTCTCATCCTCTTCATTCCAGGGAACTGCTTCAAACCAACCCCTCAGCAGTGGCACAAGAGAGGTCACTCTTCCCTCCAAGATGCCTAGGGAGCACCAGGGAAGGAGTGTGCATGTGAGCAACTCAGAGGCATGAGGAGTAGTAATGGTTCATTCCTCTGGCCTGGACCAAGGGCTCCCCTTCACCCCCTTCCTTCGTCCCCTGGTCCCGGAGTCCAGAGAGCCTGGTTCCATCCCAAGGATGGATTCCATCCCCCATCCCGCACCTCAAACATGGTAGTAAAAGGACCCAAGAAAGGGAGCTTTTAATGGATGAAGGAGCAGAGAGGTTACCAATAGTGTATTTTAGTTTCATTCATTGTTCAAATACCTGAAGAAGGGGAAACTGTGGGCTGGTCTCGCACAGAGCAAGAATTCCTGAATTGCACTAATTTGGCAACTCCCCAAAGTTTCTTTGTTCTAGACACACCCTCATGTAAACAGACCCACCCACGGCCTCCTGGTACTGTTTGTCCTGGGGACTTAGAAAGAAGGTTTTAGTCTGGGAGGGAGGGCGGAGGGTAAGGCGCAAATACAGTGAGCCTTTCACCCTCACCCACCCAATTCCCAGAGGGCCGTTTTTAATTTGTCTTGGTTAACTTGTAATTAATAAGTCTGCTGATTTGGAGTCAAGCATTAGTTAAGAGCAGCTTTCTAAACCTTGAGTTGAGCAAGCAGGACCTCCAGGAAAAACAAAAAAATTGCCATACCTATAAGGGGAAAAAAAGAATGCCTCAGAGAGGGGCCGGAGCAATAACACAGTGGGTATGACATTTGCCTCAAATGTGGTCGGCCTGGGTTCAATCCCAGCATCCCATATGGTCCCCCAAGCCTACCAGGAGTAATTTCTGAACCCAGAGTCTGATGTAACCCCTGAGTACCACCAGGTGTGGCCCAAAAACAAAACAAACACACCAAAAAAAAAAAAGCCTAAGAAAAAGTCAGAGATACATACACTATTCAGAATAGAAGTATTTGGTGAGTTTGAGGGGTGGGTAGAGGGGTTGGGTTTGGTTGGATGGTTGGTTGGTTACATCCAGACAATCAGCCACAATTAAATGTCTTGTCAGGCCTCCAGGTTCTCAAAATAGATTTTAATCTGAGATAAGCCAAAGTCCCTTAACTTGCTTAGACTATTCAACAAGACACCAGACTAATGTACTTTTCATACTGGTGAACACTGTCCAGTGAAGAGATTCCATTATCATCCCTTTTATCATCCTTTTCAGATGATGATAATCCACTGAGACTAAAATGATAATCCACTGAGACTGATGATCCACTGAGATCCAGGAAGTCCAAATTAGGCATGTTAGCTCTAACATGTTTTCCTTTGTTTGCTGTCTGAGTCCTCATGTTTGGGATTCTTTCTGGGACAAGTGTAACTTAAGAAATGTGGGCCAGAGAGAAAGTACAGTGAAGAGGGAACTTGCTTTGCATGAGATTGATTTGGGTTCAATCCATGATACCACATACTGAGTACTACCACATACCTGAGTACTACCAGGAGTGAGTCCTGAACACAGAATCTGGAATACCAGTGGGTGTGACCCCAAAACACATATACAAACTCACATACACAGACACAGAGACACACACACAGAACAGGAAAGAAAAAGAAAAAATCCTTTGTCCAGTGTCCCCCACACTGCAGACAAAATCTGTACCAGATTATAAGGACAAAAGTGCAACCAACTGACCATGTGTTTATCTGAGACTCTGGGCAGAGTCCAGCTCTCTGAAGACACATGTAAAGGTTCAGTGTGCCAGTGTGAAAAACAATGTTCCCTGGGGTTGTCAGAGCAGGCACACCCTCCCCCGTTTCATGTTTCTAAAACCACAACTGCCCCATCTGCTCCAAGGAGCTTTAAAACTGGAAACAGCAAAAAGAATCATGATGAAATGATGGTCAAATAGGCTACGGGACTCAATTTTTTGGTCAAACTTCTAAACTAATGAGACCTTCATATGGCATTGCATAAGTGTTGATAAAAATTTTAAATTAAATAAATGTATGGATGACTTTTAAATACTAAAAAGTGTAATTAAAAATGTGTGTATTGGGGGCCAGAGAGATAGCATGGAGGCTATCTCCATGTGACCCAAAAGCCAAAAAAAAAAAAAAAGTATGTATTTAGGATGTATTGTTTATTATCAGTAAATGTTTTATTTGAATAGCTATTGTATGCACCTAAATTCCCAGTAGCCTTGTAAAATTTCTCAGAGAAAATGTTTTTTAGGGGCTTTGGGGACCATATCAGCGGTGCTTGGTGGTTTCTCCTGACTGGAATCAGTCCTCCTGGGCTCAAGGTTGGGATACCCAGGATTGATCCTGGGTTGTCCAACTGCAAGGAAAGCTCCCTACCTTCTATCCTATGGTTTTGGCCCTTGTGGAGAAATTTTCAAAGCCCATTCTAGTCGGGATCTTGAGGGGAAGGAATTTTGTAAATGTGATTAAAATTTGTCTCAAACAAGGAGGTCAGCCTCCATAATGTGGTAGTAGGGGTGGGCCGCATTCAAACAGTTGAAGTCCCTGAAATTTATTGGGGAGAAACAGGTGGTTTAAGATATGCAGCTCTTGGTGGACATCACCTTCCCTACTTTGCCCTGCTTCTCCTCTTCTGGCCATCGTGCCTGTGTCATCTTTAAAAAAATTTAAATGCACCTTTATATAAGCAGTTAAATAGATCTTTCTTTTTAAGAGCAGCAAAATGGCTTGTGACTTTTACTAATTTAAGGCAAACTCCCCTCTGTGAGCTGAACCTTAGTCATTTGCTGTAGGTCATAGTAACTTGACAAATATTTGATGCATAAAAAGCCCTAACAAATAACCAATATGTTTTGCTTGTGGCTCAGTGATAAGGAGCAGGATTCCATCCCTAACACACCCTCTCATCCACACACCCATAGACACAACACATAGGCCAAAAGAAAGCTTAAGCCTTAAGGGCTGAATTGTTCCCAGCTAAAAAAATACAAATAATCTTAATCCTCAACCTCATTCAGAGTACAAAATGCAACTAAAAAAGATAGTGAGTTTGAATTGCCTTTCTTTTTCCCCCACCTGAAAGTTGGGTGAAGATGTAAGAAATAAGTGGCTTTTGTGCCAATAATAAAAATGAACATCTGAGATCAGTTGTGGCAGAAAAAGGTGACAATGAAGGTTCTTCAAGAAAGGCTATTTGGCATTGTCCATCAAAGTCACAAATACCAAATATACTCATGTCCTTGGCCCAATTATTCATCTTCTAGAATCCATCCTACAGTTGTATTTATCTGTATCTAGAATGTTATTCTTTGCAATTGTCATAATTTTAATATCTATAAATAGAGAAAAGATGAAATTATCTTAGATAATTTATACAACAGAGTAATTTCCAGCTGTTAAAGAAATGAGCAGCTCTCTGCGCAGCAAAATAAAACAATCTCTCAGATATATGTTAAATAAAATGAACAATAGGACAAAGAATGATCTCGTATGCTACCATTTCCATTCCAAAATAGAACATCAGAATATGTTTGTGTAGATATAAACTGGAATATGACCCAAGAAATGGAAAAATGTGGCTAGGGTCCACTAGATCATAGTAGGAGCTCTAGTACCTGGAAGTAAGAGAGATGCTAACTTTTCACTAATGATCCTTTTTCTTTAGTCTAATATGTGAATAAGTATTAGTTTTCATAAAACAAAACTTTGGGGGAAAGTAAAGTCATCATTATAAATATATTTCCTGATTTGCTATAATGACAGTAATTCTGGAGTTAAATTACAGCTTATGTTTTGGATAAATGATAATTAATGATCAGAGATGAAATAATAATGTGGTGCATTTGTTCTCATTTCCTTTTCTGCCTAAGTAAGGGCAGTAGAAAAGAACCTTGAAATACATAGAGGAAATGAATCTTCTCTATTATCATTTAAAAAATGAGTTTGCTAGACCTTTGGCTTCCCCATGCACTCAGCCCTGAAAGGTGTGCCAGTGGAATGCCAGGGATCCAGAGTCCCAGGGATCCAGAGTTCCCAACAGCTCACTCAAAATCTCTTTATGAATCTCACTGATGTGCCATATTTCTAGTGCCCATCTGAGAATAAAATCAGTACCAGGACTCTTTTTGTGAACCTCTGTCTCTTCTTTCTTGTTAAATCATGGAGCAGGGAAGGAACTATTATAAACTGGAGAATAGTTGATTTCTTTGTTTTATTTGTTTTTGGTCCATACCTAACTGTGCTCAACACTTACTCCTGACTTTGCATCCAGCCTTCACTTCTAGAGGGCTCAGTAACTGGACAGGGTGCTCGGAACCAAACCAGAGTTAGTGTGTGCACAGCAAGTGCCATACCCACTAGAATAGCTCATTTTAAAATATGTAGATGCCTCCAGCAAAGCAACAACAATCTCTTGAAAAAGAGGCCAGTTGAAAGTCATGAATAATACCCTAGAAAACAAGTCCAGAATGAAACTTCTATTCCTGGGCATTTCTTAACAACATGCTACCTACTTAGTGAAGGGAGAGAAGGGAAGGGAAGAAGAGGAAAACAAAAAAATGGGATCAGAGAACAAAATCATCTGTGAAGCTTGGGTTTATCTGTGGACTCACTACATTTTATTTAACAGAGGCCACTGTGCATTTGTTAATAACCAGCTCATATTGGAGTTGGAGATAAATGAAACTTGATGAAGCTTATAAGAGACATAATCAATCCATTGACATACAATAACCTGATAGAGTTAAAAATAAGACCAATTGAGAGGCCACCACGTGATGGGGAAAGGCCCCTGAGGAGAGCTGGAGTGAGCAGATTGGAGGATCTGAGAAAGTCGTTTGGGTACCTGGATGAAGAGGTTATCAGGCAGAAAAAGGAGGCCTAGTGTGGAAATGGACTTAGAAAGTTGGAGAATCGAGAGTGTATCTCTTTATGGAATTTAAAATAAACTTAGCTGAGGAAAAATGAGAGTCTTCCAGAAAACACATAATTCCACACAAAAGGGTCTGGACCAGAGTCAGATGACTCTACTCACCTAAGGGAGTCTTCAGTGGCACTTAACTTGCCCTCTGACCAGAAAGAACTCCCCTAAAACTCACTGGTCCTTGGGTTTCTTCTAAATGAAGCAATGCTTAGGGTCCATATTTTGAGCTTTGAAATCTGAAATGCCTTGGAAATGGTAATGTGCCGATTTGAAGGTAAAAATAACTGTTATCTGAGACTGCTGTGAGCCAGCTGTAAGCTTTCTGAATAGAGGGGAGGACAGGGCATGGCAAAAAATTAAACGCATACAAAAGCTATGAGTTCCCAAATCAAGCTTCTGCTGCTGCTGGGCTATTTTCTCTCAGACAATCCCTTGAACAGAAATATTCTTTCTCCCTGGAGAGACAAAGGTATTTCTGTGAAGCTTCTATAGCTTGTTAGAAATATCCCTTAGGGACCAACAGCTCCCTTTGGAGTCTCATTATATATTCACCCAGCGATGTTCAGATCTGAATTTAGCTACCCGGGAAATACCCCAGATGGGAAGCAACACCATCTGCATACAGCTGTGTGGGAAGAGCCCACTGTCCATTGTCAAGCAGTTATTGTGTGCTGTGGAATGGATCCCAGCTCTGGAAGATTTGGGAAGGACAAGGAAGTCCAAGACCTATCTCTGAAAAAGCCAAATGCGATGACAAAGTGTTGCTGAGCTTAGAGTCTGCAACCTTCATGCTCAGCCCTCGCTGCTCTAAAACCTTCCTGCATAACTAAGGAAATTTGTGATCCAAGTTATTAAATTCTTTGGAAACCAAGGGAATTCACTTCCTGGCTACAGACAATAGAAGGAAGGAAGAATCTATTCTTTCCAGCAAAAATGTGCTATTCTGAGGCTAGACCAAGAGTAGAACTTCAGAGGAAACTTCTTCCTTTTTCTTCCTGAAGCCTTCATTATCCCATCCCCAAGGCTAGCTAAGCAGTGGGGTACTGACAAGAAGGATCTACATGAGTCTGGTTCTGTCCAGATTGGTGACAATGCCCACATTGGACCAGTTGATGTAGTGAATTCGTGAATTGATGCAGTGAAGTCATGAATTCGTGACCAGTGAGTAAGGAAAGAGGAAGGGGATGAAGGCACTCATCATCCAGAACCTTGAACAAAATAGAACTTGAGCTTGACATCAAGAAAAATGCCTAAGGTCCCTCGCCCCACAAGAATGAAAGTCCATATGCTACCAGGAACCCCCTAACTAGATTTCAACCTTCTTCATCTGCTGCTCCAGCTCTGAATGAGCAAGTTTGACCATACCAGGTGTCAGTCTTCTGACAAGACTGAGAACTACAAGTCCCAGAAGACTTTAAGCTCACCTAAACAGGCAAAAGGAGACTTGTTGGAAAGATGTCAGAGAGCACCTGATGAGAGGATGGAAACTGGGCTGGGACACTGGACAAGAAATATGACTATTTCGTAAAGCTACTAGCAATGCATCTCCAGACACTCACAGCCATGGTGGATGGAACCCAAACACCAGAAGCGTTGTCTCTGCTCTCCTGCTTGCTCCCAATACACCAAGACCAATACTAGAAGGGGGCAGAGCTTGAGTCCTGCCCCAACCTTGGTTCCATGACCCATGGAAGACCCTGCCCCGCCCTCCCCGTCATAGAAGTGTAGGAGGAGCCTCTGGAAACAGAAAGTGGGTGGGGCTGGGTATTCAGAAGTGACATCATAATGACTTTGGTGTTGGAAGTCTGGAAGGGCTTTCTTAGAGTACACGCAATTCACAAAGTCTTGAAATACATGATTCCAGGCCTGTCCTTACATTCGTTCTTCCTGCTGCCCCCATCTCAGGTGCGTCATCCCAGTGAGAGACTTTTTGGTCCCTCATACCAACTGGGACTTTCACGGCCGCCAGAAAAAAAATGATCCTAACATAAAAAGTGACCCTGAAAAATTATACCTTCTTGACTAACCACAAGAGTTATCTACCAGAGAGGACCAAAGAGATAGCCTAGCAGGTAGAGCACTTGCCTTGTATACAGCCAACACAGGTTCAATCCTCAGCATCCCATATGGTCCCCTGAGTACTGTCTGAATAATTCCCGAACGCAGAGCTAGGATTAGCCCTGGTACATCACCAGGTGTAACCATAAAAAAAGAGTTACTTATAGAGATGGGTGAAAATGGTGGATCCAGCTGTTAAGAGAGTCAATTGTTTGGTAAAGGTTGAAATTGGACTTTTAGGGGCCGGAGAGATAGCATGGAGGTAAGGTGTTTGCCTTTCATGCAGGAGGTCATCGGTTCGAATCCCGGCGTCCCCTATGGTCCCCCGTGCCTGCCAGGAGCAATTTCTGAGCATGGAGCCAAGAATAACCCCTGAGCACTGCTGGGTGTGACCCAAAAACCACACACACACACAAAAAAAAAATTGGACTTTTAATGGTGATTATTGTAGTATGGTTACATGTTGGTTTTCAGTGATGCAAGCAGGAAACTTACATGATATCATAATGCAGTGCTACTTCAATGCACATGTCAGATACTTTGGAATGTTATGGCAATCAAATTTAATGTTAGTTGTATGTTCAGAACAGCAGTGTGTTAGAAATAAGTCGTTTATTATGTTATTTAACATTACAGATACCTTGTATAATACATTTTATAATAATCAGTGCTAAGTTATAATCAATTGTTTTAATCAATTGTACATTTATGTCTCTTTTATGACCTGAACATAAGTTAACTCTAGATAATTCTGGAGATTTATATATATTATGATTATTACATGCATTCCATATTCTTATTCAAGTGCATAATTTCCTTAAAACAAGAATATAACCTCCAAAATAATTTCAGATGGATCTAGCCATCTACCATAATCTAACAATATCTGAGGTTTGGCCTTTCCCTGTTAATACTTTGAATAAAATTTGATTGATATTATAATAAAATAGACTTTCAACTGGGTTTTCCAACTTAACAACATTACACACAACTATGAATGCTTTCCAAAACACACATTCCAAATTTTCCAAAGTAACATGTTCTATGAATGTTCGGGCCCAGTGATCTCCAGACTGGCTCAGGAATCTGGATCTTTCCAACATCTTGGGACCCTATACTTCTGGAAACCATTAGAATCATTAGTCACAGTGGCCCAGAAATGGCTCAGTGGTTCAAGCTTGCAAGGGTGAGGCCCTGAGCTCCACTCTCGGTGTCAACCATTTACACTCAGCACAACCATGGCTGTGCTGCTGTCAGAACCTAGGCACCCTCCTCTCTGCAACTTTCAATGCTGCAAGCTACTTATGGCCGCACTGAAGCCATCAACAAGCCCATACCGAAAAGACTGTGACCTTCAGCTAGCACCTCATTTGAAAAGATGCATGAACATCACTGCAGGACTGACTCCCTGATGAGTATGTGTAAACAACCCAAAGTATGGCCCAAAACAAGCTCTACAACAAAAGGTCCCATCAAACCTCTCATAATGCCTGTACAGACTCAACAGTTAAGGAGTGGGACCTCAAATGGGTATGACTGAGAGAATAACGCAATCAAACATGTGTGTGCGAGCCTTGGTCATTGCAATAACATCAGCAGAGGGCAAATTGGGAGTATCATGGGATCTTCCCAGTGCCAAATATATATACGCCAAGTGGTGAATATAGTTTCTGCCCAGTTCCTGTTGGTCCAAACTCAGCTGTACAGCCCCAGTCTGAATACAAAGGAAACAAAACTGTTTCTTCCTGTTCCCAAGAGGATGAAAGTCAGAAAGAGATTTGGCAACCCCCTTCCATTGTTTCTACCTTCATGTCAGACCACTGTTGAAGAAGCAGAACAGTCTCCTAGGGGAGGTCTGCCAAGTTTCTAAAAATGTTCCCTGTTCTTGCCTCTCCTCCAGCTTAACTTCAGAGATTTGTCTCTACTTCTAGGCTCAGTTAGTCCAATGTTTGAGCCAATCCTCTGAAATTTAATATGAAGTTGAGTTCAGGACTGATCTGCCCTTGGGTGAATGTTGTAATTTATGAGTTGTTATGCTTTTTGGTTTTAGGATTTTTTTTTGGGGGGGGGCAGCATATCTGATGGTGCTCAGGACTTATTCCTGGCTCTATGCTTAGAGATAATTCCTGGCAATGTTTGAGGGACCATATGTGGTGCCAGGTTGGAATCTTGGTCAGCTACAAGCAAGGCAAGTACCCTACCCACTATCCTATTGGAATTTTTTTTTGTTTTTTGGGGGGGCTCACACCCGGCGGCGGCTCTTGGGTTACTCCTGGCTCTGTGCTCAGAAATCGCTCCTGGCAGACAAGGGGGACCATATGGGATGCCAGGATTTGAACTACTGTCATTCCTGGTATGTGCAAGGCAAACACCCTACCACTGTGCTATCTCTCCAACCCCACCTATTAAAATTTAGATAGTGGACTTTTCATGACAAAGCATCAGTGTTAGGACTTGTCTGTATTGACTTTGCCCTTTGCTCCCAAAACCTGCACTAGAACTCCAGTCAATGACTGGGACTTGACTGTAGGAGGCATGACGTTGCCCAGACACCTCTAGTTCAAGGTTCCCCAATCTGCTCACACACTCAAGCATCAGATGCACCCTACTTTGCAGAAGTGAACTCACCTCTTCTGCTCTGCTTGGTGTCATTTAACTATTTACCCAACTTCAGTCTTCTCAGGATCACAAACCTGCTCCTTTCTGCCCATATCCAATTACCACCATCCAGAAATTTCTTTTTAATTTTGATAAAATTGAAATCACAAAATGTACTCTTGGTCTTTTTTATTTTTTAAGAAGTGCCAGGCCCTGATTTTATTGCAGCAACATAGCTACTAGCTTTCCCAGTCTCTACATGCCAAAGGCATACAAGTTCAAGGTCAGAGCAGCACAAAGCTGAAGTGGAACAAATGAAGGGGAGTGGAAAAGACATTGCCCTTACATCAAAAGAAAGATCTTTGCCCACATTGCGTGTGTGGCTCAAAAGCTACAAAGTCCTGTGAAGGCAAAAAAAAAAAAAAAAGAAAAAAGAAAAAGAAAAAAAGAAAAAACTGACAGAGGAACAGGCAACCCAAATAATGGCTATTCAACCCAGAGAAAGTTCTTTCTCCACCCTAAAAAGGAAGGAAATTCTTACTCAGACTACAAACTAGATGAGCCTTGCAGATATTATTATGCTAAGTGGAATAAGTCAGACACCAGGAAGAAACACGGTAGGATTTCACTTCTACTATCAAGACCAGGCAAAGGCAGAAAGATAGACAGTTGGGTCAGGATTACCAGAGCGGAGAGAAGGATAATTGGTGACTCTCATTTAATGGGCAGGAAGTGTCTGTTGGTTTCTGCTTTTGGGCAAGGAAGAAATGTTTTAAAGATAGATAGTGGTTGTGACTGCCCAACACCGCGAGAGCAATTAATGTCACGAAATTATATGCACACTTGAAAAGGGCTGACATGGCCAGTGTTCTGTCTACATTTTATCGCATTTTCCCAAAAAAAGATACGGCGGTGCAAGAGCATGCAGGGGAAAGATGTCTTTCCTCAGCGATCTTTATTTTAAACATCCAAAATCTAATTAAAGATCCATTTGAGTCCTGGCTCCTGCCTGCAGCTTTTTCCCCCATCTCTTCAAAGGGAAAGGAGGGAGCCAGAAGACCAGAAAGGAACCAACTCAGAAATACTTGAGCATTAGAATCCGCTGCAGCGCTTGAGGCTTCTTGTTAGTGGATCAATCCCTTGTGGAGAGAGAAAAGTCCCAGGTGCTTCCACTCAGGTTTTTCCCTTAAATGCGCTTTTTATCAGGCAGTACCCCCATTAAGTGAGATTTAATTAAACGGATTTGATTGATGGACTAACTGCTCATAATCTCTCTATAGACTACATAGGTTCCTGTCATTGATTTCAATCCCTCCTCCCCCTCCCCCACAGCCCATTTTGGCCACTATGTGGTGGGTGAAATGATTTATTTCCATGGTGGAATCAGGCAATACTATTGATCTAGCAAAACATCCCTTCACTCATTCCTGGTAAGTGGAGCTTCTTAACTGTTATTAAATCAGCTGTTCAATTGGAGAACATGTCACAAACAGAGACTGCGCCCACAAATCAAAAGCTGAACTGGAAAACCAACCCCCTTGGTATTGCGCTATGGAAACTGGAAATGGGACTTCTTTGGTCTGATATTATCCCCCAGAAATGTTAAAAATGCAAAGCAACCCTCCTTTTAAAAGTAATAAATGGCATAAATCATGTCGACAGCTGACCATTACACTGTAACATTCGGGCAAGTCTTGCACTAATAAGAGGCAGAATTAGATGAATAACTGTGCATCCTCCTAAACCCTTCAAGGAAATTAATTTAACTTCTCACCTGTCTGAGCAAAATGCTTAGAAAATATTAACTACCTGATTCTTATCACCAAAAAATTTCTTTAATATCTATGTGTATATGGGATTTTAGCCAAGCATTTTCTAAGCAATTCAAACTGATGGATTATTCCGTCGCCAATGCTGTTTTCCTATTTTAAAAGACAACCTTGTATAAGTAAGTGCCTTAGAGCACTGTCTTATTTTTTTTTAAGTTGGATTATTTCTGGTTATAAAAAAAACATAAGGAGGTCTTAATTCAGACCAAGGATACACCATCCCAGCCTTTATCTAACTCGTACTTGCATAAATCAAGAGTGATTTCCTCAAGGGAATAAAATATACAATAAGACAGATGCATTTGCAGCGCACAGCTACAAGTTGTAACGTCCTTTTGCTTTAAAGCTGTTTCCGCTGTTTCCAGCCTCGCATCGCATATTTCACTGCATCGCCTCCCTTACTAACTGTGCCATGTTTCATCCTGGTTGTTTGCCCTTCTTGGCATTTGATCACATATAACTTCCCTTCAAAAGCTATGGATCTGGGGGACGCATTTGTCAGTGAGAGCTCACTTGCAGGGCTATTTTAGGAAGGTTTGAATGCCATTCTTCTTGGTCGTTAAAACACTTTACATGATAATAACAGTGAATGTGAAGATAATAGCATAATAACCCAAACCTATGGAAACTAAAGCATGGCTTGCAGCATCTCATAAAGCCTGGCTGGCATTTCTGCCTAGCAGTCAAAGAAAGAGGCAAACCTTGTTAGAAAAGGGGACACAAGGACCCTAATATCTGTGCAGCCTATCAGCTTGGAATTGTTGGAATTCTTTCTTATTGTTATTGTTGATTTTTTTTTTTTTTGGCCACTTCTGGTGATGCTCATGGGTTACACCTAGCTTTGCACTCAAGAATTACTCCTGGCTGAGCTGGGGGGGACCATATGAAATGCCAGGGATTGAACTCAGGTCTGCTGCATGCAAGACATATGCCCTCCATGCTGTACTACTGCACAGGCACCATGGGATTAACGTATTTTTTCCCTTTGAAGATGATGAAAATTTGGTCATGACCAGGGACCGAGAGAAATAGTACGTATGTTATGGTTCTGATCTTACATGTATGTGGCTGATCCACATCCTCTCCAGGCACATAGGGAGTAAACCCTGAGCATTATCAGCTAGTTGTGGTCCTCACAGGGCATCCATTACTGGCATTATTGCTGGGGAAGCTTGGAATGGAGCTAGAAGTAGGCCACTTGCCTTGTGAGGTCATGCCCATCTCCCAGCACCCCCAAAGAGAGAAAAAGAAAGAAAAAAAACTAGTTTGTTGGGTATCTCATAGAGATAAGCTGGAGCAAGAGCCTGAGTTCAATCCTGTCACCGGGCAGGATGCCTGAACACTTGGGTCTCTTCCTCTCTGGGGGTATAGCCATGGTGACCTTAAACTGTTGTGTGTAAGAGCAAAATCTACTACATAATTTGGGAGCACTAAACAGTAAGTCTATACCAGTGATCACTGGGAGTGTTCTAGTCCTCAGGATAGCATTGGAAGAATTAATGGTTTTACCACTGTGTGTGCATGTGTTTATATGTTCATGCATGCATGTGGTGTGTTCATAAATGGGTCCATTCTTTGTGTGTGTTTGTTCATGTGTATGTATGCATAGCGCACGTGTGTGTGTGTGTGTGTGTGTGTGTGTGTGTGTGTGTGTGTGTGTGAAGACACAGACTTGCCACTCCATATCTTGATTAGACAGAAACTGTAATTTCTACTAGACCAGTGCAGGGTCCAGAGAGAGAACAGAAGAGTTGAGACTCTTGTCTTCCCCAACCGCTACCTGTGACCCCTGAGCACAGAGCCAGGAGTAAGCTAGTCTAAGGACATGCTGGCATATGCGAACCAGAGGCATCCAACTTATGTCTCATTTCTTTTTGTTTGTTTGTTTGTTTTTGTTTTTGGGCCACACCCAGCGTTGCTCAGGAGTTACTCCTGACTGTCTGCTCAGAAATAGCTCCTGGCAGGCACGGGGGACCATATGGGACACCGGGATTCGAACCAACCACCTTTGGTCCTGGATCGGCTGCTTGCAAGGCAAACGCCGCTGTGCTATCTCTCCGGGCCCACGTCTCATTTCTTTATGTCTTATTTCCCACATCCCTCTAAGAGGCCAGGCTGGCTTGAGGAACAGAGACTGTAGGCATTCCAGGGAAACAGGGACTCCGATCGGCCTTGATCAATACCCTCCACATATCCTGCCAGCCGCAAACCTGATAAATGCCATCTGGTACCTCTGCAAATTGCTGTCTACATCCGCTCTCCCACAGCTACACTTGCTGGATGAGCCTTGTTAAGTCCAGCCTTGATCCATTTGAATTATATTACTTGTTTTATTAGTTATATATCTCGTGTTATCTGTTTCCTGGAGCTAAATGGTCTGCCCAAGCGCATGCACATGATGTGGCTGACTATATAAACTTGACATCTCCTAAACTCGGGGCCTAACCTGCATCCTGCTGTGGCAGGAAGGGTTGGACCCAGCATGCTGGCTCAATAAATCCTGCTTTGTGCTTTACATTGCCATGTGGACTCTTTGTCTTAATCACTGGGCTACTTGAAATGAAACTAACACTATAAGCATGGCAAGATGTGGCCCCCAAAACACCAAAACAATCCAAAAATCTGCAGTGTCAAGAGAAAATAGAAAGACTGGAAGAGCTTCGAGATAGCAAGGGCCATCCTTGGAGGGGGCGGGTCCCAGCCGTGACTGCAGGATTCACTGTCTAGATGCTGCCACTCACTCACGTCCATGTCCAGCATTCCCACTTTCTTCTCACAACCCTCTGAACAAGGGTCTGCATTCTAGTTGGTGAAGCCAGTCAGGGTTCTAGGTGGGCTCAGCCTCTATCACTGCTGCCCAGCTGGGAAGTGGATGCTCGGTCTTTCCTCTGAGCCCCAGATCCTGCATATGTAGGTAGAGTCAGCGACTCCAGCAGCCCAGAGCACAGTCGGAAGAGGCACTGACACATTCATGTGGACAGTGGTCACTCTCTGCTGAGGAGAGCAATACATGAGGTGTTAGGGGACTGGTGTGTACAGAAATTCAAGTCATTTTTTTATCTTCAGTGAACGCACAAAAATGGACTTACCACCAGCACTGAAAATATGCTCATTTATATTTTAAAATCTTAGAGCCATTGCAAACAATTCCAAAGAGTGCAAAGGATAAAAGGACATGATTCATTATTACGCTGCTAAGAAATAAGCCTTTTAAAATGTAACAATGCTCCCCTCTTTCCCTGTGCCTTTATTTCTTCCATTATTAAGATCACAATCTACTGTTTCTTAGTCCACCTTTCCCCCCTTTTTAGAGGGGCTGAATAGACCACCCCTGGCAGTTCTCAGGGCCAAAGCTTAGGGACAATGCAGCACCTGGGATTCAACCCAAGACCTTTATGGATAGATTATGTGCTTCAGGCCTCTCAGTCCTCTCTCAAAGCAAAAGACATACCGTCTTCCAGAGCACTTTCCTGGATCATTATCTTTCATATTGTCATATTATCTTTCAAAATATAGTTGTCACAGCTTCTTTCAAACCCAACATCTCAATGTTCTCCTCTGTGATCCAGAAAGCAATCCCAAAGTGAAGAGATACCTCATCATTTTCTAGTTTATCAAAAATTATACTATAATTTTAAGCTTATGAAAAGAAGTAGTTTGTGCTGTTCTGGTTGATAATGTGTCATTCTATGATGGATTAACCCACCAATTTGAGGCTCATCTGTTCCAACAAGAGCAAAACATCTTCCCATTACAAAACTTACATTCTTATGGCTTAGTAGAACAAAAAAAGGTAAAGAGAATCAATGAATAAAGATCTATGAATTGAACTGTGAGAGGGCTATCGAAAGCACAGCAACAGAGGATGTACTACTGTAAGATGATACCAAGCTTTCAAACCCTAACAAAGGTGTTCCCCCAACTTCTCCTTCCCTAAACCTCTTCCTTTGATATGTAAAAGCCCACCTGCATTACTCAACCTTCCCCCTCCTGCTATTGGGAATTGGTCTGAATAAAGAATACACAATTCTGGCTTTTGGATCTGGCAGAGAGCATGAGGCAAAGGCCTTGATCATCATGTCCATTCTTTCCTGACTGACTTGATAATACTTCTTCACTGCAACCCTGCTTCTTCAGACCCGGCTGCATGGGGGTTAGAAATACAATGCCTAGTATGGTCTCACAACTTGTGGAATTTTCTTTTACACACTACCAGGTGAATTTTTAAAAGCACATTCGAGTTGAGGCATATGAAAAGGTAGCAATGAAGCCAACTTGAGGAAATGAGGAGTTGAATTTAGTATTAGAGACCAAAAAAACTCTGACTAGGGGTATTGAAAATTTTGAGAATTCTCCCCCCTTATTTAAACCTAGTGGATAAAGAGATTAAAGTCTGAATCCTAAATCTTTGTTTTCGAGAACCCATCAGAAGTAAGCTTAAGAGAATCAACCCATAGCAGAATTCAGGACATTCCAGCATCCCTGCCTTGCTAAAATGTGTGCTTCTCTGTTCATTTTTTATACTGTTTTATTGTTTTTATTTATTGTTATTTTAATTTTAGATTTTTTGTTTTGTTTTGTTTTTGTGTTTGGGCCACACCTGGTGGTGCTCAGGGGTTACTTCTGGCTCTGCACTCAAAAATCTCTCCTGGCAGTATCAGGAGACCATATGGGATTCCTGGGATTGAACCCTTAGGTTGGCCGCATGCTAGGCAAATGCCCTTTGTCTTTTCTTTTGCTCTGTCCCATATTATTTTAGTTTTGGGCCACATCCCATGATGCTCAGGGATAACTCTTGCCTCTACACTCAGGAGTCACTCCTGGAAGGTTCAGGGAACCTTATGGGATGTCAGGGACCAAACCCTGGTCAACTGCATGCAAGGCAAATGCCCTCTCCACTGTGCTATCGCGCCAGTCCACTTCCCTGTTCTTATTTTCTGTAAAACCTCTTTGGACCATGAGGACAAGAAGGCAACTTTGTGGAATTGAGTTCACCATCTACCAACTTGCTAGCATGTTGCAGAGAAAGAGATCTCCATCTTCTCCTCTTCCTGTGTTTTGTTTAATTGGCTTTCAAGTGGAAGTGGAAACTTGAAGCTGATAAGAATTTGTGTGCACAAACATGTATGTGGAAAATACTTTTGGTTTAAAAGGAAAGTATTACAGGGAGAGGTCAGTGGGTGGGAAGAGCCCTGAGGATCCTTTCAAAGCACTGAGTCCAGGAATGCAAAAGCAGTGTGGAAGCCAGAAAGGGCAGACTTTAGTGATCTCAGATCAAGCTTAGGTCATGGAGGGATGTTTCATGCTTTAAGGCCTAGGAGATTTACTCTATGAGACTTTTGTTTTGGCAGTCCTCAGGAGTTACTCCTGGTACTGCACTCAGAAATCGTTCCTGGCTCAGGAAGCCATATAAGATGCTGGGGATCGAACCCAGGATCAAACCTGAGTTAGACCCTGAGCCAGCCATGTGCAAGACAAATGCCCTGTCACTGTGCTATCACTCTGGCCCCTCTGTGAGACTTTTTGGCTTTGCTTCATTTTGCCTTGCTCACCTCGGACTTGATGCAGTTCAGGCATTTGCTCTACTATTGAGCCACATCCTAGATGGTAGTTTATATGAAAGATCAAGGAATCCAGAGGAAGATTTTGAGAGGAGATCACATTGATTAGATCTAAATTTAAATAAAAGGAATATCATTCTAGCTTCTGCTTATTGAGAACAGATCATAATGGGACATGTGAAGACTGGTGAGGAGATAATTGCAAAACAAAATTAAACAAAAACCAGAGCTCAAATCCTGGTTGCATGAACCACAGTAAGAACAATAGAGAAGGAGAGAGAGGGTGGGAGTCTGAATATTTCCAGGGGAGAGTGGAGAAGCTTCAGCCACACTCAGTAGCACTCAGGGCTTATTCTTGAGGCGACCCTTGCCAGGATTTGGCTAGACCTCCTGCAGTGCCAGGAATTTGGTTGGGTTGGGTTTGAGTTTGGAGGTCATACCCAACAATGCTCAGGCTTACTCATGGCTTCATTCCTAGGGATCACTGCTGACATTGTTTAGAAGATCATATGTGGTGCAAGGTATCAAACTAGGCTGAGCTGCGTGTAAGGCAAACACCCTCATCTCTTTGTGTGCCAGAGATTTAACCAAAGTTGTCAGGATGCAAGACAAGCACTTTAACCCCTGTCCTATGTCTCTAGCCTGAATTCTGCTTTCTATTTTAAAGGAGGTTTCAATAGGACTTATTAAATATTACAACTGGAATGAGACAAGAAGAAGATAACTACTGTCTTTTCCTGGCAACTGAAGTAGACTTTATCTGTGAAGAAAAAGATAATAGTTGGAATAACACGTTGAGACGGGCTTAAGGATAAGAGAGGCCCACGTCTAGACACTTTTGTTTTTATATATCTGTTCCACTATCATGGTAGCTATTGCAGAATCACAAGTCTCTGTGAACCTCAATTGTTGATAGGACACAAAAAAGCACAATCTATTTTAAAAAATAGATAAACTGTGACTTTATCAAAAGTGTAAACTTTGGCTGTTCAGAAAACAAAATGTCAAGCCATAGAACCAAAGACAATATTCCTAACACATGTTCCAAAGAACTTTTATCTAGAATATATATATATAAAAAAAAAACCTCTTGCAACTCAAAAGCATGAAGATAAATGCCCATTTTTAAAGAAAAAATATGAAGACGAGTAGACTTAAAGATACAAAAATAGTTCATAAGTATGAGAAGAGAGGCTCAATATTGTGTCACCAGAAAAATGAAATGAAAACCCCAAACCAAAAATGCACAAGGATGGCTAAATTCAAAATGATTGGCAGTGTTGAGAGTTTGAGAATACAGTCAGAACTCACTAAATTTTCCCTTCTAAATATAACTCAAAATCTAAAGTGAATTATGGAAAAACTCAAAATTAACTCAGCTTCAGAGTTCTACTCCCAGCAGTATTCAAATGCTGCTCTACTGTTGGATCTCTAGTGGTGCAGCAAAGTTATGATTGTCAACACACAAATGCAAATGCTGGGGTGGGGGGGACTACCATGGAGAGCACTAGGCCAAGAGAGTAATGAGCCCGGCAATTAAAGCGTTGACCTCCAGAAGCACAGGAACAAGGCCTGGTCAATCAGTCAGGGGTCAATCATTGAGCCCCAGGTCTGAGTCTGTGAGCATCTGGTCCAGTAGATACATAGTAAACCTGGTCCTCTCACATATGTGTGTGTAACCCACAACCATTGAAGCAATCTAAAAAAAGAGGAAATGGGTGTGAAATTGGAAAAAGCAGCCAGTGGCTTTAAGTCATAAGGATTTATTACATTGCTAGCATTCACAAACCACCTTGCAGACAGAACCCCATATAGCAATTGTTGAGTTGAAAGCTTTGGAGACACTCCAGAGATGGGGAAGGCTAGAACAAAAAAGGGTGCACCTCCTCATAATTAGTGATTACTCAGGCTTGATTCCAGGCCATCCTTCATCCTTCACAGAGAGTTCTAGTTAAGGGAGATTACATGCTTCTTTTATTGTCCACTGTGTTGCTCCCAAGACATTCCTAAGCACCAATGCTATGCTTATCTTCTCCCTGGTGCCTCACTTTCCCTGGGCTATCCTTCTGCTATGTTCCTGGTCCTGCTCCCCTGCATGTATCCCAGTTCTTCTTGCTCTATATAAGCATTATTAAATGGAATAAAGTGTCTCTGGTTATCAGCCTGAGACCTGTTCTTTCCTGGTCATCAGCTGGAGTGAGAGCTAAATGTACTTGGCCCCAAATGCATTGGGAGAATGAAAATTAACCTTTACTGGCTGACTGGGTCAACACAGCTATGAGTTCATGAGGATTAGCATCTTTTGGTTTGTACTCAATTGATCTCTGCCAGGCTCACTCTTACCTTTCAACAGGTAACCTGTCTACAGCTAAACTTGACATCTGCTCTCATCTGACTTGGTTGAGGTCTCTTGGCTAAAGGGTTCTGCTCCAACAGTCTGACTTTGAGCAGTTCTCATGCCTGGCTGGATGGGAAACCATCAGCTTAAACATGCACTCACTCTTGACATGTTGCCTTGGTACTCAAACACCTCCTCACTTCCCCTACCCTGCACATTTTTAAATTCTGGTCTATTCCACTGCTGATTTTCTGGTCAAGCCAAGATTCATCAAGTGGAGCAAGAACAGATGATGAGAGAAAATTTACAGGCATGAGGCAAAGGGTACATATGACATTTAGTTAAATTCATTCCAGGTTTCACATGGAACTAGGGCCAGTGTAAATGAATGCCTGGAAGTCAGAGACCTGGGTTGTGGACAGGAATCTAGATTTTTCAGCAACAGAAAACATTGAGATGGTATAACTAGCCAGATCATTGAGAAATAAATGCTGACAGAGAGGAGAAGAGATTCCGGGTTGGGGAGAAAGAAGATGAATCTATGTGAATCATAAAATGGGAGCTGGTGAATAGAGTCAAGAGGAAATCATGTCTTGGAAGCCAAGCTAAGAACACGTTTTTTAAAAGGAGAATGAATTATTGGTGTCGATGGCTGTTCTGTGAACTAAATAAGGCTGCTCTACATGCCACCTGTTCCTCCTAAGTGACCACAGCATTGTTGGACATGCAGCTGCATTGATACTTATGCAGTTAGATGATGCATGACTTAAAAAAACGTACCCACTTGATCTGCCGACACACAGAGGGGCCAGTTTGAATGCTCGACCCATCCACACTGCCTCTTGTGCTGTTTTTGCTTGAAGTTCCACACCAGAGTGACTTCCAACTCCAGCAAGCTCCAGAGCCAAATGTTTAATGCCACAGCATTTCTCAGAGGTTCTTCTCTGTCACACATTGCTCTATGCAAAGGGACTAGAGTAGGAAAATGTAAGTTTTCAAAGGTCACACAGCTTGTGTCCCAGACATAAGGGACATAAAATAAAGACATAAGGGAGTCAGATAAATTAAGTGAGATAAATTAAGAAATAATTTCAGAGAGTAGAAATCTCTGAAAGAATGGGTGACAATACAACAGAATGGTGACAGGAGCACTTGTGGCCATTATTCTTAATTAAGTGACCAAGGATACTGTTTCAAAGTTGCTAAAGTGTTGCTTCTAGACAATCCTTTGTTTTCTTTTTTTTCTTTTGGGGTTACACTCAGCACACTCAGGGGTTACTCCTGGCACTTCACTCAGAAATTGCTCCTGGCAAGGTTGGGAGATCTTATGGGATGCCAGGAATCGAACCCTGGTCAGACCCAGGTCAGTCACATGCAAGGCAAACGCCCTGCTACTACCTTATTGCTATGGCCCCAATACTCTGTTTTGTGTGTGTGTGTGTGTGAAAATATTTTGTCACAGTGCATAGGAAGGGGAAACCCACCTCATTCCTATCTTTCCTCACATTCTTTCTACTGTCAAATAAAGGGAGATGAATGCCTCAAAGAACTGGTGCACATGCTTTCACAAGGGAACCTCCAGTTGACTTTTTGGTACTAGTACAATCTGTTGACCATCCACATGCACAAAGAGTGTGGAGCAGAGAGGACAAGGTTTACTAGAGTCTGCTAGACCAGATATCCACAGACTCAGTCTCAGTGACTCAAAGAAATGCTTTATAAAGAACTAGAGTTGCCAGAAGCCTTTGAAAGGAAAGGTCTCCTTTGATCTCCTTTGACTTAGCAACTGTGCTTTCTCTGTTGCAGGAAAAGATGTTATTAAACTCTGCCCAAGAGAAACTCATCATTGATCCAAAGCCCCCCTTGGTGGCCAATGGCCCACTGGTATTCTGTTAACAGAGCAGTCAAAGGGGATGCAGGGTGACACACGAGTCCTGTCTCTAAGAGAAACAACAGCAGTCTTGGGTGCGAGCAATTGCTCTTGGAATGAAGACTCTAGTTCTGAGGGATTCAGAGACAGCTAAGGCCATTCAGGTGGTACCAAACAAAACCAGAGTACACAATCGCCAAAGTGGGCTGTTTCCAAAACATTTTTAGACTAAATCATTTTTCAACTAAATGGACTAGATCATTTTTCAACTAAATGATCTAGCCAAACTGGAACCCAGAAACCATACAACACATAACAGAACACATGTATTCACTGGTGATAGTCTTTAGAGAGGCAAGTGCATGTAAGGAGATCACCAATGTATGTTTGCTTTCTCCCCAGAAGGATTCTAGAGAGGAACAGACCATTGAACAACAGTTTCAACTTGAGGATGGAGAGGGGAAATGAGAGAGAAAGAGAGAGAGAGAGAGGAGAGAGAGAGAGGAGAGAGAGGAGAGAGAGAGGAGAGGAGAGAGAGAGAGAGAGGGAGAGAGAGAGAGAGAGAGAGAGAGAGAGAGAGAGAGAGAGAGAGAGAGAGAGAGAGAGAGAGAGAGAGAGAGAGAGAGAGAGAGAGAGAGAGAAAGAACACAATATTTCCCTGCGGCTTTCTCCAGGCCCATCTGTCACTTCCATCTCTCCAAGTCTCTGCCTCCAACACAGGCCATTTGTTTATCGGAAATATGACTGCAATCAGATTTGCTCCGGGCTTTCCTGTTGTTTTGTGTTTTGTTTTTCAGAAAAGAAATAAAGAAATCAGGTTGTCTCTCTCTTTGTGTTTCCACTAGGGTTTTTGCCCTGGTTCAGAAACATTCTCTACAGCTCATGCTCTAAAAGCCACCAAGACTGGCTTTCCAGGAGCAAATCCAACTAGATTTGCAAACCATGCTGGCCCCCGTGTGTTTGTATACTCATTCCTGTGCGCCCTGGGACGAGAAATGAAGACCTAAAACCCTCTGAGAAAGGTAGGAAAAGCAATTGCAATGTTGCATCCATTTGTTGGAGCCAAGTGCAGAGTGAAACAGGTGGGTTTTGCCCTGAGCACTTCCAGTTTATGGGGGAAAAATGATCCTTGCCTCTCCCTGAAGCAACACAGAAGAGATCCCTGTGGGCTTGATTGGATCTCAGATACAGGGCCTAGGCAGGCCCAGCCACACAAACACATGCTGATTTGAGTCAACCCCCTGGAAACCACTGGCAGCGGATTAGTGGCATTTTTTTCATGTCAACTCCTCTGCTTTTTAAGCCGTCAATTGGGCATGTTACCCAGGTTTTGGAGCTGAAACTCCTCAAAGGTCCAGAGGCCTTGGTTCAATTCCTCCCAGTTTGCATGCAGTTGCCAGATCACCCCAATCCTCCACTTGTCACAGCCTCTGGGCCCCGGAGGGCTCAGGAAGCTTCTCAATTCGAGGAACACCACCCTTCAGGTGGCTGCTGAAGGGAGTAAGTGGCGGCCAATTATTCCTCTTTCGTTTGCCCACCCGGGATCCAAGCAGAGAGAGCACTGCCCTCCTAAGGGGGAGGCCACCTTGGTCTTGTCAGCGCCCCTCTGGCTAGAGGGCTGGAACCAGAAAAATCATCACAGCTGCTCTGCACACCAGGACTCTTGCTGGCTGCCTGAGGCACAGGACAGAAGGGAGGGATGGAGGTGAGAGAACCCAGTCCTGGGAGGCTGTGCTGAACCAGAAACAAATGTCTTCCAAAATGTCCTTTTATTGTACAATTCAAGTTCTTTTGTTCCCTTAGTTGCTGCTGTTTTGTGATGACCAGGACTCTTATCTTTCTTTCCTCTTCTCAACCCTCTTTCCTCTCTCTTCTCTATCTCTTTCTCCTCTCTCCTTTTTCTTCTCTCCCTCACATCTCTCTCTCCCTCTCTTCTCTCTGTCTCTTTGTCTCTGTCTGTCTGTCTGTCTGTCTCTCTCCCTCTCTCACCAGGATTCTATCTGTCCTCTCCTCAATCCTTTCTCCCCCTCTCCTCTCTCTCTTCTCTCTTCTCTCTTTTTCTCTCTCTCTTTCTCTTTCTCTCTCTCTCCTCTCTCATCCTACTCCCTTACTGCTGACGGACTCCACACCAGGGGCTGTGCTCACTTACTTGCAATGTTGTCTGTGTAAGTAATAGACAATGATCTGATTTGATATAATTTTTGTGTCACTTGCTAATATATTTTGTTCCCCCTGATCATTTGTAGCAGTTGAGGACAGGAGCTCTTTTGTCTTCTCGTTGTCTTTGCAGTCACTGTTCTGGGCAAAGGAAAAGGGGAGGAGGTTTTCACTTCATGCTATATGGGTACAGTTTTGAATCCTAATAGTTCCAACCTCGCTCACTCTATAGCACCAGGCTCAGGTTTCCATTTTGCACCAGGCCTGGGCCCTCCCAAAAGTTCATTGCAATGTCCTTTTGTCCTCCCTGGTCCTCACCACCCTTCCTCAGAGCCTGAAGTCTGGGCTTCTATCTCTGGTGCTCTATATCTTCTTGGTTTGGAGAAATAAAACCAAATTTCACTTGCAGGGTAAGAACCTGCCACTTGAGACATGATCCCAGCAGCAGGGCTTAAGCACCTTCTCTTGGTCCTGTGTCCCAGGGGTGATGGTGTGGCTTCCACATGGTCTCACATGCTTCCCTTGTGGTACTGGCACCTAGCTGGGAATAAAACCATCTTCTTTTGTTGCACTGAGATCTCCAGATCAAGTGGGGGAGTGCAGTTAGGGCAGAGAAGGGACCATTTCTGGAATATCACCTTATGTGCAGTATCTCCAACCCCAGGTGAACAAGTCTAAAAAAGGGTCATACATGAGATAATCCAGATCAGGCTGAGAATGAAACACATGTAGTCTGAAAATCTTCTGCCTCATATATCAAGAAAGCTGCCTGCCTGAACTGTTTTTATTGAGTGCAGAGACACCCCCCACCCCCACCGGTGGAGCAGTAAGGTAGATAGTTCAGGGTATCCTGAGCCTGTCCCACCAAGGTTTACGTTATAAGACAATATTTTGAGTGAAACCAAGTTGTAAGCAAACAGATACAAAGAAACCAGGGATGGGGATGATCTTTGTTTTTAGGTAAAATAAGATGTAACATAATACATTTTGACAAGAGTTGGAAATGATCACTATGGACAAGAAGTGGGTGCTGCAAGGAGGTAAAGTGATATGTATGATAGCCCTTCAGTAACACAATTGCAAACCAAGGTGCCAAGTTGCCAAGAAAGAGAGAGAGAGAGAGAGAGAGAGAGAGAGAGAGAGAGAGAGAGAGAGAGAGAGAGAGAGAGATGTCTGCCATAGGGAAACTGGGAACATTAGTGACAGGAAATGTAAACTGGTGAAGGGTATTGGACATTGGATGATTGATACTTAATCATAAACAACTTTGTTGCTGTGGACCTCATAGTGATTCAATTAAAATTTTTTTCTTCCCCGACCCAGTGATTCAATTAAAATTTATTAAATTTTTTAAAAAAGAACTTAAGAATGACGGGGCTGGAGAGATAGCATGGAGGCAAGGCATTTGCCTTGCATGGGGAAGAACGGTGGTTCGAATCCCGGCATCCCATATGGTCCCCCAAGTGTGCTGGGGGCAATTTCTGAGCATAGAGCCAGGAGTAGCCCCTGAATGCTGCTGGGTGTGATCCAAAAACCAAAAAAAAAAAAAGGGCCCCGAGAGATAGCACAGCGGCGTTTGCCTTGCAAGCAGCTGACCCAGGACCTAAGGTGGTTGGTTCGAATCCCGGTGTCCCATATGGTCCCCCGTACCTGCCAGGAGCTATTTCTGAGCAGACAGCCACCAGGAGTAACACCTGAGCACCGCCAGGTGTGACCCCAAAAAAAAACAAAAACAAAAAAAAAGGCACAAGTGGCACAAATTCTTGGCACAAGTGGGCATCATGGGGGGGGGGAGTTTTGAATTAATAATCCCCTGTTTGCATGGAAGGTACTTTTAACCATAGAATTATTATCCAGGCCAGGAAACAGTAATTTTTTTCATCTACCAATTTTAGGTTCATTGACTTGGGCTCTCAAATCAAACTGCCAAAATGAGGTAGTGTATCAGGGAAAGAAAACACTTGCCTTGCACATGACCCACCTGGGTTCAGTCCTCTGCATCTAGTGCTGAGCCATGCCAGAAGTGATTCCTGAGCACAGAGATAGGAGTAAGGCCTGAGCAGTGCCAGGTATGGCCCAAAAGCAAAAAAGAAAGTAAGAAAGAAAGAGAGGGAGAGAGAAAGAGAAAAGGAAGGAAAAAGGAAGGAAGGAAGGAAGGAAGGAAGGAAGGAAGGAAGGAAGGAAGGAAGGAAGGAAGGAAGGAAGGAAGGAAGGAAGGAAGGGAGGGAGGGAGGGAGGGAGGGAGGGAGGGAGGGAGGGAGAGAGAGAGGGAGGGAGGGAGGGAGGGAGGGAGGGAGAGAGGGCGAGGGAGAGGAAGAGAAAGAAAGAAGAAAGAAAGAAAGAAAGAAAGAAAGAAAGAAAGAAAGAAAGAAAGAAAGAAAGAAAGAAAGAAAGAAAGAAAGAAAGAAAGAAAGAAAGAAAGAAAGAAAGAAAGAAAGAAAGAAAGAAAGAAAGAAAGAGAAAGAAAGAAAGAAAGAAAGAAAGAAAGAAAGAAAGAAAGAAAGAAAGAAAGAAAGAAAGAAAGAAAGAAAGAAAGAAAGAAAGGAAAGAAAGAAAGAAAGAAATAAATAAATAAAGAAATAAAGAAAGAAAGAAAGAAAGAAAGAAAGAAAGAAAGAAAGAAAGAAAGAAGAAAGAAAGAGAAGAAAGAAAGAAAGAGAAGAAAGAAAGAAAGAAAGAGAAAGAAAGAAAGAAAGAAAGAAAGAAAGAAAGAAAGAAAGAAAGAAAGAAAGAAAGAAAGAAAGAAAGAAAGAAAGAAAGAAAGAAAGAAAGAAAGAAAGAAAGAAAGAAAGAAAGACAAGAAAGAAAAAGAAAGAAAGAAAGAAGAAAGAAAGAAAGAAAGAAAGAAAGAAAGAAAGAAAGAAAGAAAGAAAGAAAGAAAGAAAGAAAGAAAGAAAGAAAGAAAGAAAAAGGAAGAAAGGAAGGAAGATGGAGGAGGAGAGGCAATAGATAGGATGGAACAAAAATTATTAGTGGAAGACCACCAGTGAAAAGCACAAAGGAACAGGTGTCCAGCTATGAAAGAATTTATCCTGTACCACCTCGGTTCTTTTCAAGATTGGAAAATAATCAAACAAATTAATAAGAGTGACTGAGTGATAAGATAAACTGAGTGACTCTGCATGATCTCAGACATCATTATCATTAGACATAGCTAGAGCCGAAAACATTGGGAAGAAGGGGGTGGCTAATCAGTGAGTTTCCCGAAGAATCAAACCAAGCAAACCAACAAAGGCAGTCAGATTTCAGCTCCACTGCCTTTATTGGAAAAATATTGGAAAAGTCCCTCTAGCACCTTGGTGGATTATGTAGGCAGAGATCCTGAAACTTATGAATGGGTGCTCCTAAGCCTATAAAAAGGGAGGAAAAAAAATCAGCAAATTGGCCCCCAATGTCACTCTAGTTGACTTCCGAGAATCATTTTATGTGTAAATGCCTGTTGATGAGTTTCTTTTTGTTTTTGTTTTTGTTTTTTGTTATTTTTTTTGAGGGGGGCACACCTGGCGGTGTACAGAGGTTACTCCTAGCTCTGCACTCAGAAATCTCCCCTGGCAAGCTCAGGGGACCATATGGGATGCCGGAAATCGAACCCAATTCCATCCTGAGTTGGCTGCATGCAAGGCAAACACCCTACCGCTTTGCTATTGCTCTAGCCCCCATGCTTCTAATGAGCATCCAAGAACATCCATAAATCTGGTAGAACCAGCCATTATGTCCAGATGCATGCTGTGGAGGTGGGCATGTGCCACTCAAAAATATGCCTCTTTGGGAGCCAGAGTGATAGCATAGCTGGCAGGGCATTTGTATTGCACACAATCAAGCCAGATTTGCTCCTTGGCATTATGGTCCCCCAAGCCTGCCAGGACTGATTTCTGAGCACAGAGCCAAGAGTAACACTTGAGTGCTGCCTGTCTAGTGTGGCCCCCCAAACAAAACAAAAACAAACAAATATGCTTCTTTGACATATTAATTATTTTGAGATGGTTATTTAAAATTCCTGCCAGCACAAGAGAAACCGTATATACAACATGTTTTTCTTTTATCAGAGAAATTTACATTCATAAAGGAAATGATTTTTAAGGGTATCTCCCTCTAGGTCTCAGGTCGAGAAAAATAACTCTTAAACATGATCCTCTATGCAGAAGGTGTTTACTTAAAATCTGTCTGACAAAAACAGATCCTGTTCTTCAGACCTTTTCTGCCTGCTTTCAATAACCACATTCCCCAACCAGATGCTCCCAAACCACATTTCCTTTGTTAGAATTTTAATTCATGCTCTAACCCAGCCTTTGGGTTACTCACCCCTGAGCACCACCATGTATTGTAGGCATATAACACATACCTCTATAAACTTCTACTTGCTTTCTCTTGTTAACCTGTCTTTTGTTATAAAGCCCCAGTTGAGAACCTAGAAAAACAGAAGAAGAAAAAAAAAAAAAAAACATGTTTTCTCATTTTCTCTTTCATGGAGCCAAAGGAAATAAACTAAATTTCTGTGCAGCAATGGTTCTGCTGTCTTGCTGCTATCTTTAGGGAGGAAAGTCCCCTTAAGTGGATTCAATATTTTTGAAAACTCTCGGTTTATGGCAGTAGCTACCTGTTAACAGCTCTGATGAGATTTTAGGAACTAGCTTGGGCTCTGCTGAGTGAGCCTCAATTCAGGTACAGGTCTAAACATTCACAGGTCTCTGGTGGAGAAAAAAATGTTTATTTGAACTGTAAAAAGAGACTATAGACCTACAATGGAGTCATTAATGCTAAATCTCAAGTCACCGAACCCAAATTTACTATGTAACCTAATTATACTTTAACCCTTTCTCTGGGATACAATCTTTTTTGGGGGAAGTGGGGGGCACATAAGGCAGTTGCTCACGAGTCACTCGTAGCTTTCAGTTCAGAGATCGCTCCTGGCAGGCTCTGGAGAACCATATGGGATGCCAGGGATTGAACCCAGGTTGGCCATGTGCAAGGCAAATGCCCTTCTCACTGTGCAATTGCTCCAGCCCCAGGGTTGGAAGCTTAAATTTGTTTATTCATCTGCAATTACCTGAACAGCACTACAGGTAGTTAGTTCATCTTCCTGGTAGGACCCTGCCATCCCCTAAGGAAGGTGACCTTTCTATAGTCCCTCCCTTCTTTGTCAATGTCACTTCGTCATTACACCACTTTCTGCCTAGGAATTTTTTAATTGTGTATGGTTTTGTTGTTGTTGTTTTTTATTTGTTTTTGTTTGTTTGGGAGCCACACAAGGCTGTGCTCAGAACTTATTTCTGGCTCTCCATTCAGGGACCACTTCTGGTAGGGTTCAGGGAAGCATACTGGGTACTGAGAATTAAACCCAGGTTTGTGCAAGGCAAATGATCTACCTGCTGTACTCACTCCAACCCCATGTGTATGGCTCTTTGGACCTCAAGTCTAAAGAGAAAGGATGGAAGGAGCAGTGATAGAGTCCAGCAGTGTGAATGGGGGCACTTGACTTGCATATGGCCCACCAGGTTCAATCTCTTGCAATCCCATATGGTCCTCCAAGCCTACTAGAAGTGATTCCTAAGTGCAAAGCCAGAAGTAACCCCTGAGCACTGCTGAGTCTGACCCCCAAAACTCAAAAATAAAAATAAGAATAGATAGATAAAGAGAAAGAATGGGGAACCGTGTCCCAGAGCTGCCACCGTATTTGCTTATCGGCCAGACTCATTTTATTGGCAAAAGAAATGTAAATCAGGGGCTGGAGAGATAGCATGGAGGTAAGGTATTTGCCTTGCATACATAAGGTCAGTGGTTCGAATCTTGGCATCCCATATGGTCCCCTGAGTCTGCCAGGAGTGATTTCTGAGTGTAGAGCCAGGAGTAAATCCTGAGCGCTGCCAGCTGTGACCCAAAAACCAAAAAAAAATAGTAAACCAGACCATGAAAAATCATGGTACACCAGTCTCACAACTGCAAACTGGGGCTCTTTCAAGAAGGGTAGGCCAAGGCCAAGTCCCCACCCTGCCTAAGCCTCTGCAGTCACACACATAAACCACAGCCACCAGCACACTAATGATTCAACTTCACCACTTTATCACTGATCTCTACAGAGACACTTAACAGATCAAAACTCCAGGTATGCTTGTATTTCAGCTGGGATTTCCAGGATCCCATTATAATTTGTCATAATGAATGTGAGCAGCCTCCTCTCATTTTTTCATACTTCCAGAAACCCTTGTAGCCCTAGCCAAGAACCACAGCTATAGCCACATCAGCCACAGGACTTGTAATTTCTGAAGCATGTGGCTGCATATGCTGCCACATGACATCTTTATATATATTTTTAACACACCAAATTAGATGTCAAAGTAGCATAAAAGTCATATAAGATTAACAAAGAAAACCAATAACAGAATGATCAACTAGTAATAAACTAATTAGTATACCTTCAGGCCATGGCTTCAGACCATGTCCTTATTGGGATAATTTTCACAAATTTTCTTTTGCTGTATACTTTTTTTTTTTTTTTTTTTTGGTTTTTGGGCCACACCCTGTGACGCTCAGGGGTTACTCCTGGCTATGCGCTCAGAAGTTGCTCCTGGCTTCTTGGGGGACCATATGGGACACCGGGGGATCGAACTGCGGTCCGTCCTAGGCTAGCGCAGGCAAGGCAGGCACCTTACCTCCAGCGCCACCGCCCGGCCCCTGTATACTTTTTTCTATTCCATTGCCACTTATCTTATTTACTTACTTAGCTGTAAATAAGAAATATAAAGTAAGCTATTTTGTGCCTGCCAAAGGGGCAGGCTTGGGGGGGGGGTATTCAGGACAATGGTGAAGGGAACTTAATACTGGATGGTGGGATTCATGTTAGAACATGGAATGGCACAAACAAATGTATTGTGGACAACCATGTAAACCAGTGTTTAAATGAAACAACTAATTTTTTAAAAAGAAAGAATGGAATGCTACCTAACTCATGAATTATTAAATAAAGTCAATTAGAACTTTATTTAGATGAGGTTAACCTCTTTACTCTGATATCTTATCTTCAGGCCTTCTTGATACCAGAAACAAATTATCTTCCCTTCTGTGGATACCAAGCAGTCTCCACACCCAACTTCTCTACAGGTCCATACCTCACACCTTATACTTTCTCATTTAAGACCAATATCCGAGACCCAGAGTGCTGGCACAAGTTGTAGGGCATTTGCCTTGCACGTGCTGACCTAGGACAGACTGTGGTTCTATCCCCCAGCATCCCATATGATCCCCCAAGTCAGGAGCTATTTCAGAGCACATAGCCAGGAGTAACCCTTGAGCGTCACCAGGTGTGGCCCAAAAACCAAAAGACAAAACCACTGAAAAAAAAAAAAAAAAAAAACGACCAACCTCCATAACTTCATTCATGACTACTTGGGCCCTGAACTGTACAGTGTAACTCACACTGTAAACACATTTACTCTTGTCATTGAGCGAAGGCCATTAGGGAAGAAAAAGAGCAATACTTAGTCTAATCCTCCTGAGTAAATCTCCATAGAAGAAAACTACAAAGATTTATCTTCAGAACGTAACAGACACAATGTGGAAGCCCCATAGAAGTCCACCAAGCTCATAGAAGACTATTAGGAGCAATTAGTTCTGAAACCACGCCAATAATAATTATTAAAAAACAACAACAAAAAAACATGATGGGGGCTGGAGAGATAGCACAATGGTAGGGTGCTTGACTTGCATGCAGCAGACCCAGGATGGATGGTGGTTCAAATCCCAGCATCCCATATGGTTCCCCAAGCCTGCCAGGAGCAATTTCTGAGCACAGAGCCAGGTGTAACCCCTGAGCACCACCTGGCGTGGCCCAAGAACAAAAAAAAAGAAAAATAAAATTTAAAAAGCATGATAAGAATGGTTGATGAGGGGCCGGCGAGGTGGCGCTAGAGGGAAGGTGTCTGCCTTGTAAGCGCTAGCCAAGGAAATGACAACGGTTCGATCCCCCGGTGTCCCATATGGTCTGCCCAAGCCAGGGGCAATTTCTGAGCGTGTAGCCAGAAATAACCCCTGAGCATCAAACGGGTGTGACCCGAAAAACCAAAAAAAAAAAAAAAAAAAGAATGGTTGATGAATTCAAGGAAAAGATGGTACAGGTAGTCAGAAAAGCACAGGAACATATGAGAGTAGAAATGAGAAAATTACAAGCAGAAGTGTGGAAATAAAGAGTATGGTGTGTAGGGGAGGAAAATAACAGGAGATGTGGGGGAATCTAAAATGATGTAAAAAATGCATCAGAGCACTGTAGGATAAATTCAAGAGGAATAATATAAAAATTGTTAGTGTTTCTGAGGAATAAGAAGATAAATTTGATAAAAACAACTAGTCAAAATATAATAGGTTTTATGGGGTTGGAGCAATGGTGTAGCAGTAGGGTGTTTGCCTTGCATGGTGCTGATCCAAGACAGACAGCAGTTCAATCCCCTGAGGCATTCCATTTGGTCCCCCAAGCCAAGAGCGATTTCTGAGCACATGGCCAGGTATAACCCCTGAGTGTAACTGGTGTGGCCCCAAAACAAAAACAAAACAAACAGATTTATGTATAAAATAGGTTTTAATTTCAATGGGTTACTCCTGTCTCTGTGCTCAACAAACACTCCTGACAGGCTTAGGGGACCATACAGAATGCTGGGGATCAAACCCATGGTAGGCTACATGCAAGACAAATGCCCTCCCCACTGTGCTATTACTTCAGCCCCATAGTTTGTTTGGTTTTTTTGTTGTTGTTGTTGTTGTTGTTTAGTTCAGATTTGTGTTATTTAAAAAAAAAAAGCCTTAATAAAATGAACACCTCACCAAGAATCTTCTGTCTGGCTAGATTATTATTCAGATTTGCAAGATTCATTCAAAGCTTTATGCACAAGCTTAGAAAGTTCATAGCCTTGAATCTAGATTTGTAAGAAATGGGGCCGGAGAGATAGCATGGAGGTAAGGCGTTTGCCTTTCATGCAGAAGGTCATTGGTTCGAATCCCGGCGTCCCATATGGTCCCCTGAACATGAGCGATTTCTGAGCATGGAGCCAGGAGTAACCCCTGAGCACTGCCAGGTGTGACCCAAAAACCAAAATATATATATATATATATATATATATATATATATATATATATATATATTTGTAAGAAACATTAAAGGAGCTTCTTTAAAAGAATACTTCACCGTTAAGTATCTCATCCACACATCGAGCTTAGAGTCGCCAGCATCTAGGTCTGTCTGTTTATTCCCAGTTTGCAAAGAGTATTAAACATTTTAAATAGTTAGTTTATCATTTACTTTGAGTGGTCTTTCTGCATCTACTCATGCGATATTTTATATCCATAAGATTTTCTTTTTCTTATTCATGTAGATACATTAACATTAACATTGTTTATAACGTAATATAAATTATGTTTTAGATATAATTATAAAAATAGCCAGAAATGGGGCTGGAGAAGTGGTTCAAGTGGTAGAGCGTTTGCCTTTCATGCGCTAACCTAGAACAGACCGCAGTTCTATCCCCCCTCCAAAAAAAAATAGCCAGAAAGATAGCACAGAGTAGGGTATCTGCCTTGCATGCAGCTGGCCCAGGACAGACCTAGGTTTAATTCCCAGCATCCCATATGGTCCCCAGAGCCTACCAGGAGCAATTTCTCAGCACAGAGCAGGAGTAACTCCTGAGCATTGCTGGTTATGGCCCCAAAAACAAACCAAAAGAGAGGTTAATTTCCAACACAAAATCTACACACTTTTATGTATATCTAGGTCTATTAAGATTTGTTTAGTTCTCTGCATACTTGCTAAATCATATATTAGCATTTACACATGCAAAATATATTACCATAAAATATTTATTATTGTTTATTGTTATTATTTATTAATTATTATTATTTATTATTTATTAATTTTAAATGTGTATATATATATATAGGGCCCAGTAAGATAGCAAAGCATTTGCTTTACACAGCCAACCAGGATTCAGTCCCTGGCAATCCGATGGTACCCTAAGCTTTCCAGAAGTGGTTCCCAAGCACAGAGCCAGGAGTAACCCATGAGCATCATTAGGTGTGGCAAAAAACAACAACAACAAAAAGAAAACAAAAGCCAAAAACTACATCTCACCATTCTCTTTTGGCTTGTAGAGCCTAAATAAATAAATAAATAAATTTGTGATACTTAGGGGAGATCCTATATATGTAAGATCTTTCTTTGATTTTGTTGCTATCAATATTCTGTCTTTGGTTTTTGACTTTTGTCATTCTGATAAAAATATTTCTGAAGTTTTTATATGTGGGTTTTTGCATTTTTGAGCCTTGGATCTGGATGCATATATGTCTAAATCATTGAAATCCAAAAAAAAAAATGTATGTATACACACATACTTATACATATACACACACAAACACAGGTTTTTTTTGTTTGTTTTTGGCTACATTTGACTGTTTCAGGCTTATCCTTGGCTCTGTGTTCAGGATCTACTTTGAGCAGCGCTTAGGGGACTATATGTGATGCTTAGGATTTAACTTAGGTAAGTCATATGCAAGCAAGCACCTTATCCACTGTGCTATCTCTCTAGGCCCAAGATATAATTGCTTTGTTTTGTTTTGTTTTGTTTTGTTTTTTGGGGGGGCCACACCCGACAGTGCTCAGGGGTTACTCCTGGCTGTCTGCTCAGAAATAGCTCCTGGCAGGCACGGGGGACCATGTGGGACACCGGGATTTGAACCAACCACCTTTGGTCCTGGATCGGCTGCTTGCAAGGCAAACACCACTGCGCTATCTCTCCAGGCCCCCAAGATATAATTTTTTTAAAAAAAAATGTATCAACTTAACATTAGTTTAAAATTGTGTAGAAGTTTAGGAGTTTAGTTTTATTCATCTGTATGTTTGTAGTTGTCACCACCTACCCAATCAAAACACAATCTTTCTCTTATGTGGCTTATAAAAATCATTATAAAAGAACAAATAATAGCTAAAGGATCACAGCTGGAGAGCTTGTCTTAGAACTGAGCTTGGGGAGAATAGTGACAATTGCTCAATAGAGAATAGAACAATATATTCATGACATTATCATTGACAATACTGTACATGATGGTATTCAATAAAAGTGATGAACAAATAAAATGAGCTGTAAAAATTTTAAATTAAATATATAAAATTTACTATATTTAGCTGAATTATGTGTATTAACATACTTAATAAAATATATTTATTCAACAGGTAAAGCAGGAAGCCTTTTTCATGTCCTGGCCCCAACCCTTTCTGACAGAGTCCAGTCTCCTCTCACCCTGAGCATCCTTTAGGGTGGTTTCCCAGAATGCCGCTGTACAAAGCCTGCATCTCTAGGAAAGAGGTCCATGCATTTCAATGTATATATATATATATTTTTTTAACTTCCCAAGTGATTTTAACATATAACCAGCTATTGTACTGAGCAGTGGTATCAGATCACGAATAGAAGAATGATGTTCCCTCAGTTGAGTTTTATGCAGAATAGAAGAATGATGTTTCCTCAATTGATTTTTATGCAATCAACCAACCATGGGCTAACATGGAGTTTGTAGACTTACTGTTAGGCAAAGCCACTTCTGGCTTGCTGCATAAAATATATGGGATAAATGAGAGAATTCAATGCTTCGAGAGAGACAAGTTTCCCTTACTGCAGCTAGAAAGAAATCAGATGGACATTAGACCAACCGAAAGGAAAAACAAAATTCAGTTCTTTAACTATAAAGATTCCAAAGTCTGAGAGTAAAAATGAGGATACAAATCTCGAGTTAAGGAATCGCCTGTGGACCTGGCTTTTAAGGAAAAGAGGAATTGAAGTCATATGACCAGAGAGGGTGAGTCATGTGACAAAAGTCAGATATTCTGTAACTGACCAGTTGTGCCATAAGGAAAGGTTATTTCTAGTTGTAGTTTAATTCTGGATGAGATCTATCAGTTGGAGGGCTAGAGTGATAGTACAAAGGGTAGGGCACTTGCCATGAATGTGGCAGACCTTTCAATCCCCCGCACTCAGAAGATACCCCAAGCCCTACCAGGAGTGACCCTAGAGAACAGTGTTAAGAGTAAGCCCTGGGCATAGACAGGTGTGTCCCCAAAACAAAATTAAATAAATCTTATTTTCTCTTTCTTCTATATTAATATAGGGCAGTCTTCTTGAAAACATTTTTGTTTGTTTTTAGGCCACAACCTGTGATGCTCCCTGTGGGTTACTCCTAGCTATGCACTCAGAAATCGCTCCTGGCTTGGGGGACCATATGGAACACCAGGGGATCGAACTGTGGTCTATCCTAGGTCAGCCTCATGCAAGGCAAATACCCTATCATTGCGCCACCACTCCGGCCCATTCTTGGAAACATTTTTATACTAGCAGCCCGGTGGGGAGGAGGGGGGCAAAGGAGAGGGATATGCAATGCATGCTGGGAACAAGGTTGGAGGGAAGACAACATTGGTGGTGGGAATGCCCCTGATTCAATGTCACTCTGTACCTAAAATATTACTGTAAAAGATTTGTGATCCACTTTGGTCAAATTAAAATTATTTAAAAATAAAATTTATTGTGACTTAGAATGAGAACTTTAGGCTCTAAAGGGGATAAGATGCCATAGGTACAAAGTATGAAATAAGGATTAGAGTTCCTGCATGCAAGCTAGTTAGAAATAATCAGTGCCAGAGTCATCTGTGCCTCATTCTCTCTCTTGAGCGCTCATGTTCTTTGAGTTTTAATAGAATTCTGTTTGCTTGTTTGTTTTCTAGAGTTTTCCTGTTTCCCTTTTTAGGAAGGAAAGAAATGCTATTCTAATGAGCCAGTCAGTAGAGGAAGAATTTTATTTGCTTTACAGCCTGTCCTATCTTCTCTTTCCCCTTATTATTTCAGAAACTTTCTTGTCTCTGCACATTCTCTGACCTTCACACCTCTACTTCTGCAACAGGGCTCTTGGTGCCTTTGACATCTTTCTCTGAGTAGGAGTTTGGAAAAAAAAGAAAAAGAAAATAGAGCTACAAACTTGGAGTTTATTTTTAGGAACTATATATACATATCAAATCAAGACCCTGAATAGAGTCACACAGAACAAGAATAGAGTCACACAGAAGGAACCAAGTGAATTACCACATCTTCTATGACTCAAATCAACTTATATACTTCAGAGCAATAAAAATTAACTTAAGTTTCTCATGCCTCCAGCTTCACTTGCCTGGGCAAATATCTAATATGAAATTTTAACATACACACCACTTCATGGTATGACAGACCCTGAGATTTATATGCATAGGTGATAGTCTCTACTGTCAGTTCTTTCACACAAATTCAGTGCCGGCCTTCTTCTCCTCTGAGGCAGGCTTGCACTCACTGCAGCCTTGAAATGTAATGTCTGCTCCTGATCTTGTTCTAGCAAGTATTGCTGCTTGTCCAGAACACACCAATGGGAGCAATTACTCGCATTTCCAAGAAACTATATTTGAGAAATCTTTAGACATGTTTTCCCACCTAGAAACAATGAAAATAATCCTGAGTAGAGAAATTGAACATTATCTTGCTGTCTGCGGCACCCCTTTTATGTTGCTACGGGCTTCACGCAGGAACGACCATTTCAATTGTTTACTGGCTATAACTTTAATGGGAACAATAGATCTGGATAGGAGACATAGGAATAATTGATCATGAAGCTGGCCATTCCATTAGTTCAAGACAGCAGTAGAGTTAAGGCAGGCTCTGTAACTTGCTAATGCAAAGTATCTGCTGGGTTCAATTCTCACCACAATGTTAGAAGTCATCTTGGTTTGTACTAGTTCTTTCTAGCGTTAGTCACAAAGAATCTTTTCTGAATATATTACTTGGCTATTAATAATGGAGGAAAGCTGAGTAAGCATTCCTTAAGTCTAATTTAAATAAAGAAGAAAATAAATTAGTTGTGTCCTTGGATTTTATGCCATGTTGAATAAATATACATGTGCAAACCTTTGTAATACAGTTAGAAATAAAAATGATTGCATATTACAAAAATAATAGTAACTCTCACGGTCGTCCTTGAAAATCATCTCAAAAGATTAAAAGCACATATTGAATCCTAAGAGTCTCTGTCTTCCATAATCAGCTCAGTAAATCATTATCAACTGCCTGCCCTGTAAAACTGACCGGACATCTCCTTTCAGGGACCCAGAGATGAATAAGACATGAAACCAGCATCAGAGGAAATTATTCTTTTCTCATACATTAATTGATACCTTTTTGACATCTAATTTTATTTTTTAATCTGAAAAAGGCTTATATGAGGTAGAATCAAGGTATGTCTTGTCTTATCTAGTATAAGCTGATTCTATAGTTTAAATAATAATGTCAAAATAAAAGAGGAAGAAAATAATAACTTTTTTTCCTAGGAAATATTAACTCTTTCTAAGAAATCAATTTGTGTTGATTGAAATTTTTTCAGGATACTTTTTTAAAATTTGGTGGTGGTGGGGATGTGAGTTTCACCCAGCTGTGCTCAGGGCTTAACTCCTGAATTTGTGATCAGGGAGGACTCCTAGAACTTTTGGGGGTGACAATATATGCATTGCTGCTGATGGAACCAGAGTTGGTTATCTGTGAAGTAAGCACCTTACCTGCTATACTATGTCTCTGGCTCTTTTTTAAGCTATTAAAAAAGTTTTGATTTGGGGGAGGTTGGCCCACAACTGGCAGTGCCCAGGACATACTGCAATGCCCGGGCTGGTACTCAGGGATCAATCACAGTGGTGCTTTAGGGCACTTCCCTCCCCTGTGTCCCACCCAAATTCTAAGACATGTTCACAAATATTTAATTTTTGCTTCAACTTTGTTCCAGCCATTTCTGCCTATGCTTTATTAGATAAAAGCAAGGTAATCTGGCTGTCTTCTTTGCAAAACACAAAGCCTGTGTGAAAGAGGTCTGTTGACAGCATGAAACCCATTGTGTAAATACAGACTGTTTTGTATTGTCATGTTGAATAAGTAATGTCCTGATATAGGAAATTCTAACAAGGACGAAAGAGATTTAGTGTTTAAATATAATCCAACAATGTGATATGAAGAAATTGTCACCAAAGTATGGTGAACTGAGGCAGGAATAAGCAGCTATCTTTGCTGTGATGACTTGCAGTTTTTTGTCAGATCAGGTCAACCTAAAGAATTGTCACTGATGGGCCTGAGCAGTAGCACAAGCAGTAGGGCATTTGCCTTGCATGTGGCTGACCCAGGACAGACCGAAGTTCAATCCCCTGGCGTCCCATATGGTCCTCCAAGCCAGGAGCAATTTTTGAGCGTGTAGCCAGGAGTAACTCCTGAGCGTCACTAGTTGCGGCCCCCCAAAAATAAGAAAATGAAAATGAAATATTGTCACTGGAGACAATATTCTAGCCTGAGTCTGAATTGTCTTGAAGACTACATAAATCCTAACAATGTTGATGACATGTAGAAAAGGACAAATAATCTTTCTTCTGTCTTTCTTATTCCCCAAATGGGGTCCTATAACAAAATATATATATTAACCAGAGAACAAACAATTGAAGCTAGTAATATGTATAACTCATGTATACACAGGAGAGACCCAGAAGAAACATAAATGATTCAAAGAGATGTCTTGGAACTCCAGCTAAAATATCATCTTCGGCTGAAGATAAAAGAAGAATGTGGGGGTTTGGGAGGTTTTATACAGAAGATACTAGGAAAAACACGGTAAACAGATTCAGATTTACCAGGCAGATTTAAAACAATTTCTTCTCCATTGATAAGATTTAGAGCCTTAATTCTCTTTCTGGTACATAGAAGGAGACATCCCTAAAAAACAGACACAACCTTTATAAATGTCAGTTTCCTTTGAAAAGGGTAAATTCTACACTGTTTTCAGAGTTTCTTCTGTTTTCTCAAAATACTCATTTCAAAACAAGGTAGGCCAAAGAGGGTGAAGGGCACATTCATCTTTTCCTTCAGATAGTATTTGCTTTCTGTCTACCTTAGGACACCTCTAATGAGTGTAAAGGAGATTAAAGGGAGGTGTAATTATGTTAACAGGAACCAAGATCTCTCCTCAGAGGAAAAAGATTGATGACAAAATTCTAAATTCTCTGAGTTTGGGGGGTATTTTTGAGATTCACATGGTTGAAATGTACAGAGAAAGCTTTGTGCCATTCTTTTCAGAAAACCCTGTACCATTCTTTTCACTCATGGTTGACTATAACATCTTCTTTACCTGTTTCTCTCAATTCAGTTTTATGGAAGCTCTTGAATAGAGCTTCAAATAGCATTTGTAAATATGGTCTTTTGAAATGGGCATTGGTGGGTAAATATCATTTTTATCCCATGAGAATTTCTCAATAGCAAATCAACACATCTTATAATTCAAATACCTTCTAATTTTATTTCTCAATTTACTCTTGGTAAAACTGAGACACTCAACAATTATTCTAAAATATAGTTCAAATCTAAGTCTATTAAAATATGAAGTTAGTTATGGTTCACCAATTTGAGTATTATAAACAATGTTATGCTAAATAGTGCATTGGGTTAATTCATTAATACATTTTGGGAACTGATGAAGAAATGGGAGGTAAAGAGACACCAGCTTGAATTGATCAAAGTTCTATTACCAAGGTTACCATTTTTCTAATTTTCCACAATGCTCTTTCATTTGGAAATTTTTTTAATGTGAAAATGGTGGGCATGAACACTTTCTTGTTTTGAGTTTACCTTTTCCCATTGTAAAAATCAATCATATCTAATGTTTCAGGAAGCAGATTATTTAAAATGTTTTCCAGCAATGAGAGCAATTAAGGGGCTGACCAGGAAAGTACAGAATCAGTTGCTCTCTGTAAATTTGCAATTATGATCTAATAGACCTGATAATGGGGCCAGATTTGACCCAAGTTCGACCTCAGCTACAGGTGGCTAAAGAGCACTAAACAAAACTATAATTTAGGGGCTGGAGCGATAGCATAGCAGTAGGGCATTTGCTCTGCACATGGTCAACTTAGGACAAACCTGAGTTTGATCCCCCACTATCCCCCCGAACCTGCCAAGAGCAATTTCTGAGTGCAGAGCCAGGAATAACCCCTGAATGCCACCAAGTGTGACCCAAAAACAATAACAAGAAAACTAAAATTTATACTTTAAAAGATACTTGATTAAAAGGAGAATATTCATAACTATTCAAAATTGGCAGCAACATGGGGCCAAGAGATAGTATAGTGGGTAAGGTGTTTGCCTTGCACATGGCTGATTCAGCTTTGGTCCCTGGCCCATCCTATTTGATCTCCAGGAATCTCAAGAGAGATTCCTGAGTGTAGAGCCAAGAGTAATTCCTGATCATTGACAGCTGTAGTCTAAAAACCAAAACACAAAATTGGCAATGACTTTAGAACTTTTTGTTATAATCTTCTCATTTTATCCAATTAAAATACCAAAGCATAGAAGGCATAAATGTCCTCAGTCATGTCTCTAGTATGTAGAAGAAACTGTAATAAAAAACAATAAAGTGCCATATTCCTAATGTTTATGCTACAACCGATTTGCAGTGAGAATAATAATGCCAATATCACAGAGCTTTTGTTGTACTCAAGCGAATTAATTAGGACAGGTTTTATAAGACTGTACTGCAAATGAGAAAGTCAGAATACACATTAGAGCCAATATTGATGCTGATGATGATAAAAATTATGACAAGTCATGAGAGATGGTTGTCACAATAGAAACCCCCTTGTTCATGTGCTATGTCTATATATTCTATGCTAATGTGCTTATGGGTAGTAAATTGTTTGCTGGTCACAAGTTCCTTCCAGGCCAGCATGCCTGCTGCTTTATAATGTTGCATTACTAATTCTTCATTTACTAGGCAAACCTGGAGTAGTTTTTGTTTCTTTTTTTTAACCAGCTAAATGTGATGGATCCGATACCATCTGAATTTTAGGGATTAAAAAATCCCTAAATACTTTCACACTAAAAAAAAATCCTAAAATGCAACCATCTTGGGCTAGAATGACAGTACAGTAGAAAGGACACTAGTCTTTCATGCAGTTGAACCAAGTTCAATTCAAGTACCCTATATGATCCCCTAGCTCTGCTAGTTATGGTTTGAATAAAAAAATTCTGATATCTTATTTTATTGAAGTGTGTGAGTTATTTTCTCCATGGCCCAAATTTAACCTGTGGCACTGAGCCAAGTTTATAATAATAGTAGGAATACAATTAATGAAGACTCAGCTGAATGAAACACACCAGAAAAACAGTCCCCACTTGAGATTAAATAAATAAAACATCTTATTCACTAAAACATTTATTGCAAGAGGTTCTAAGTTTGAATTTAGCTGGATGCATTTCTAGGACCCAGCCAGAATAACAGTTCTGCTTCAATTCAGTCATGACTAGATTGAACAAGGTGGTGACACCTGTGCCTCTCATCTCTGTTCCTTCTGCCAAGGTTCTTCTCTTTATCCTGTTCTATTTTTTATTTGTTTGTTTGGTTTTTTTTTTTTAAATTTAACCTAACTGAAAAAAAATCTAACCTCATAAAAAACATTTTTAAGAAATTAGTAAGGTGGGGGCCGGGCGGTGGCGCTAAAGGTAAGGTGCCTGCCTTGCCAGCGCTAGCCTTGGACGGACCGCGGTTCGATCCCCCGGTGTCCCATATGGTCCCCCAAGCCAGGAGCAACTTCTGAGCGCATAGCCAGGAGTAACCCCTGAGCGTTACCGGGTGTGGCCCAAAAACAAAAAAAAAAAAAAAGAAATTAGTAAGGTATAGGTGGGTTTAAAAAGCAATGCTACAATCTCCTGTAATTTTACTCAACACGGTGACTTCCTTCATCAGCCATGACAATGTTAGGGTCCAGAGTTGAAGGATGAGATCACACAATTGGAGTAAAGCAAAACAAAACTGTGTTTCATCAGCTATAAGCCCCATACTGACCGATCAGGATCGTCTTCCAAAGGAGATGACACCTGCCAAGGTCACAAGCCAGTTTATATGGAGAGGAAATAAATAGAGAGAAGGTATTGTAGACATTGTTCTTCTCCAGTCTCTCTTAATATCACTGAATAGTGGAGTTGAAAGAGTAAAAAGAATATACATAGATATTAGGAATTTAGGAAAAAACCCTTTAGAAGGAGATTATCCTGTTACTATGATTGGTACCAATCTGTGAGAACTCTGGTAGACTGAAGCCAGATTAGAGGTTTATTTACTTACTTCTTTATTTGTTTATTTATTTTTGGTTTGGGGTCCACACCCGGCAGTGCTCAGGAGTTATTCCTGGCTCTGCACTCAAAAATCGATTCTGCCTGGAGAGATAGCACAGCAGCGTTTGCCTTGCAAGCAGCCGATCCAGGACCAGAGGTGGTTGGTTCGAATCCCGGTGTCCCATATGGTCCCCCGTGCCTGCCAGGAGTTATTTCTGAGCAGACAGCCAGGAATAACCCCTGAGAACTGCCGGGTGTGGCCCAAAAATCAAAACCAAAAAAAAAAAAAATTGCTTCTGACTGGCTCAAGGGATCACATGGGATGTCAGGGGTTGAACCCGGGTCTGTCCCAGGTCATCTGCATGACCTGGTGTATCATCTGCATCTCTGGTTTATCACATAAAAGGCAAGTGTCCTATCTGCTGTATTATCTGATACAGAAATTAAACTCGTTGCCTTACAAAGAAAATTGTGATTTCACAAACTTTAAAGATAACCCTCTTAAAGAAGTAGTACAAAACTGTTGGAATTAAATCAAATATTTTTTTAATATTTTACTAATAAACATTGGCGATTCAAATAGTCTCTTTTATTAGAATCTAAAATTTTAGTGAAAACTAAGATTTATTTTTGTGTCTCAATGTATGTATGTATGACTACCCCATTTTGCTTCTAGGTGGAATTATTGGGCTGTCTGGATGCAAACACATACAGTCTAAGATAATTTTGGTCATTAAAAACATGGCTTAAAGGTAGTGGTTTGGTTTGAAACATACAGATATCTAAAAGCATAAAATTAGATGCAAAGCTTTTATTCAACTGATATTTATTATTCAGAATTGGCTGGTGTGGGATGGAGTGATAGCACTGAAGAGGGCATTTGGCTTGCACAACACTGACCAGGGTTCAACCCCAGCATTCAGTAGGATCCCCAGAGCCTGCCAGAACTGATTCTTGAGACTCTAGGCCACACCCTGAGCACCGCAAGGTGTGGCCACAAAACAAACAAACAAACTGACTTACGTTTTCTTAAAAAAAAAAAAAAAAAAAAAAGGTAGAGGACCCGCGAGATAGCACAGCGGTAAGGTGTTTGCCTTAGGTGCAGAAGGACGGTGGTTCGAATTCCAGCATCCCATATGGTCTCCCGAGCCTGCCAGGAGTGATTTTGAGCATAGAGCCAGGAGTAACCCCTGAGCAATGCCGGGTTTGACCCAAAAACCAAAAGAAAAAAAAAGGAAAGTAGGAGACGACCTTACATTTGGGGATAAACAGGTTAAAATGAAGTATTATATAGGTCTTAAATTTATAAGGGAAATATAGGCTTCCCCATTGTCTTTTGAGATATTCTTGTGGGGGGTGAGATTTAGGGCACATTTTGATCACACACCCTGGTCTTGTTGAGATTGAGAAATGATTTGCGGCAGAAAGGGCTCGGGTAGATTTCTTGCACTGGGGATCCTTCTGGCGCTGAGTCCGGTATCAAACAACAGTCCACGTTTGGGAGGGGTGAGAAGGAGGGCCACAGAGCATGAGTCAATAGAGGTTTTGGTTGTAGTTTCTTGCTGGGGGACTAGATGTGGGGCTAAGTGAGTGTTCATTTGGGAGCTGGGTGGTGGCTTATTGGGGCAGGAGGTTGGTCTTGATACCTAATGGGTTAAGAACTGAGGGTAAAGAGTGTTAATAAGGCGGGATATCAGATTGGAAATGTGGGGTGAAGGAATGATAGGATTTCTGAAGGGTGGAGGAAGGATAGTATATAGGAGGGGTTATATATACTATAGACATGGATTGTCTACAATTTTGAATTGGCTCTTATAGAGGAGTCCTCTCTCTATGTACTCATGCCCACATAAAAACATACAATAGTGATTTATTCTTAAGATGTTGTTAGAAGTCTGACCCTAATAGGATGGGTCTGAGCTCTTAAGGGTTGGTTAAATAAAGATAAATAATTAGCTTAAGTATAGCTTAAGAAAAAGAGGAAAGGAGAGTAAAAGAACATGTATGGAGCCTGTAGTTATTTCCATGACAGTATACTTCAAGGGCTGAGAAATTCTATCTCTTAGGCCAAGGGAATTCCCTTTTTAATCTCCCCAATATTTACTGTTCCTATGCAAGAAAAACAAAGAAAGAGAAGCACAAATTAATTTTTTTTTGGTTTTGTTATTGTTGTTGTTTGTTGTTGTTTTTTTTTCCCTTGGGTTTGTGTGTGTGTGTGCTCTGTTTTTTTTTGTTGTTGTTGTTTTGTTTTGTTTTTGGGTTTTTGGGCCACACCCGGTGACGCTCAGGGGTTACTCCTGGCTATGCGCTCAGAAGTCGCTCCTGGCTTGGGGGACCATATGGGACACCGGGGGATCGAACCGCGGTCCGTCCCAGGCTAGCGCAGGTAAGGCAGGCACCTTACCTTTAGCACCACCGCCCCGCCCCTCTGTTTTGTTTTTATTTCAGGACCGTGGTTATTGTGTGGTTGCTGTCTTTATTGCTGTGGTGTGTTTCGAGTTTTTTGCTTGAATTTTTTTTTGTATTGTTGTTGTTTTTCTTCCTTTTTCCCTTTCTTCTCTTAAATTGATACTTATAGCCTCCAGAAGGACTCCTCCCATATTTTTGCTTGTTTGATTTTGCCCCATTTTATTTTATTTTCCTTTCCTTCAAACAGAACCATATAACTTGAACCATCTTGTTCCACCTCACAAATTGAGAGGGAAATAATGAAGGGTACCAAAACCAAACAGTCATATGAACATTAAGTAGAAATATAAAAAATGATCAGACTTCAACACCAAATCCAAAGCCAACGACAACAGAATTGATACCCAACCTACAACATGCTAGACACAGAGGGCACCACTTATATTATCAGCCCAGAGGGTGAAGGAGGGGGATATAGGATGCATGCTGGGAACAGGGGTGGAAGGAGGACAACATTGGTGGTGGGAATGCCCCTGATTCAATGTTGCTATGTACCTAAAATATTATTTTGAAAGATTCGTAATCCACTTTGGTCAAAACTAAAATTAAAAAAAATATATATATAAGAAGAATATGTTAAAATAGTGTGATCAGATAATCAGTAAAACCTTCAGATGCAGATTTAAAAAAAAAAAGGAAAAGTACCTGAGTTAGTCTTATAAGGTTTTTGACTAGTACAGAGACAAAAAGGGGTTATGCTAATAACAATGTCATTACCTCCAAGTCAAGTAAACTTTCCTTTGAAAGGTAAATGTTAAACCAAATGATAGAAATTTCTAAGAAGGCTTCATCTCTAAGATTTTTGGCAACAAGTTTTTAGAGCTGCTTAATGAGTAAAGAAAGGATTATTTCAGACAAGGTCATGACTCCAGATTATTTAATAAAGAATCCACCCCTGATAAAGGTGAAGCATGGAATAGTGAGTCTTAGGGAAAGTTTAGACTAGGATTTCCCAATCTTTTTCCAACTATACCCCTCTTCTGACCATGTTCCCTTCCTGAACTCTCCCTGCCCTATTAGTTAGGCCCCTCATCTCATGCTATATTGCCCATTTCTGGTGTGTGTGTTTTTTTTAAACAATGCCTCTGTATAAATATTCTGAGGGTGTAGGGAAGGCCTAGTTGAGGAATGTGACCTTCAGTTGAGGAATACTGGTTTAGAAGACAATTGTGAAGATATGTTTTCAAAATTATAGATATTAATATTTTCCACATCTCTATATTTCACATTCATGTATTTTTTCACCTCTCTTGAGTAAATTGAGTAGTATTAAGTTTATTAATAAAATAATATTGAATACTTTTAATATCAGGGGTTTAAATCTAAAAATATGGCCTTTTAAATATAAAGGACTAAAGATGATGGTATCTCGGGCAAGGGGGATGAAAGTATTCTGAGTTAAGGAAAATGGAATGAAGAAATGTTTTAAGACAGAACATAAATGTAAAAAGAATGTGTAAAAGTTTTGACAGTTGTGTTTTAGGGAAGACACTTTGATCTAATAGAATTATAATATGACTTTAAACATGAGTTTTAATATCTATTTTATATTTGAGTAAAATAAAATTTTAACTTTTCTGCTGTGAGTGTCTTGGGAAACTATTAATTGTTTAAATAATTTTTCAGCAAGTGAAATAGAATATTAAAATAAATTTGTATTTCCAGTCTTTTTCATCAGGTTTTAAGTAAGTCTAGAACTTTAGTTGCTATTTTGAAATATTTGCTATTCAATTTAAATGGGCCAATGATGATTATTTGTATGTTTAACATTTTAAAACATCTAGGAATAAAGCTTTCAAAAAATCAAAATTCTAAGAAAAAATTCTAGGTGGTTAAAACATTGCATACATTGCATACAATGCATACGTACTATCTGTGACTCACACTTGGATATCACATAGACAAAATTTAGCAACAAAAATGCTTATTGTTGTTGAAACTATATTACTGAGAACTAATTTACAGAACTGAGTTTACCAAAGACAGGGATGAGAGTAAGGAGAGTGGTTGGGAGGAGACTCAGACGATGATAGAGGAAAGAAGTTGTTCTGGTGGAGGGTACAGTGTTGAAAAACCATATACATGTAACTCTATTGTGAACAATGTTTTAAATCAGAGTTCTTTAAAAAGAATGAAAAAAGTTCACATTACACTTCAGATCAGCAAATCAGACAAAGTGGACAAAGTGGAGTCTAGTGAGAAACACAAATTGCAGTACCAGCATCAACAAGTTCAAGAGTGAAACATAAACGTTCTTAGAGATAGGCATATCATACTAATCATTTTCTCCCTGTATAAAAAGATAAATATGGGGGCCGGAGAGATAGCATGGAGGCAAGGCATTTGTCTTTCATGCAGAAGGACAGTGGTTTGAATCCCGGCATCCCATATGAACCCCATGCCTGCCAGGAGCGATTTCTGAGCATAAAGTCAGGAATAACCCCTGAGCACTGCTGAGTGTGACCCCCCCCCCCAAAAAAAATAAAAATAAATAAATAAATAAATAAATAAATATGAATAAATCAGTCCTACTTGGTATGTTAAGGCAGATGGAAGACACATAAAAAGAAATGTTTGATCTTCTCAACATATAAGTAATTTATAATGTAAGTATTGTAAAACTATTTGGAAATCCTGAAGACTGATAGTTCTGGTTAAGTCTAGGTAGTTTGGGGTTTGCTTGTCATAATCGAGCAAACTTCCTTGCCAGTTTGCTTAAGATCTTTTAACACTGAGCATTCTAAAACTCTTTTCCATTTGTAGAATTGTTCTAATGCCTTGTTCAGAGGAATCTGCAGGGGAAAGTCTTTGACAGACATGCCAGAGTACAGACTTGTCATGAAACTAAAAATAGAATTGCAGTGTTTATAGAAACACTGGACACTTAAAATTTTCAGATCAAGATTTTCCATATGGGACTGAACAAACTGTTGAGAGTAAGTATAATTTTGATCTACAGAAACTTAGTGAGTGTAAAATAAAAATCTATGAGTTGTAAGATCACCCCAGGCACCATATTTTTAAACCCCATGGAACTGGTCTAAAGAAGCAAGATAGCAGAAAAGAAGTAATACACCAAGCCTGTAGGAAAGTCAAGGAGTCAGTAACTTTTAAGAGTGGCTTCTTCCTAATGCTGTTTCTGAGCTCCAAGCCAACACTCACTTTTTGTAAATTAAAATATAGCAATACCCATCCACCAGAAGGGGAAAGGCAAGAGTGAGACAAAAGTATTTATCCAGTGGGCTTTAACATATCAAAGGAAGAACTGTAAGAAAGGAGGAACTTGGAGGAACACCTTTGTTTGGGGTTGATAGCTGGGTGTCATTTTATAAGTAAGTTATATCTTTTCCATAGCTAAAACTGAAAAATTGACAATAGAGACTTAAACTGGGCCAAAAAAATCAATTTTAGGTCAGAAAAACTCCCCTAATCCCAGGACCCAAAGATAATTTTTCTCTGTTTACACTCTTCCCACCCAAAAATAACCCTTGCTTTGTTTAGGTTTACAGAAAAGACCATATGCCCTGAGGGGGATTATATTGTCTACAGTCGCTCACTCTGTTCTGCCATCCACTATCCTTCCCACCCTCTCTCTCCCTGTAAAAAGCCCTTTTTGTGACTGCTCAGGTAAGATGACTGCTTTGATGACCTGAGTTCACCAGCTCCCAGCTTGTTGGCATAGTGTTCTTCCTTGGCTCCTTACCACATCTCATTTGATCAGCCAGAAAGCAGTAGTAGGGCCAGACCATCACAGTTATGGTGACAACCTATCAGTGTGAGTTGGATTGCTTCCTTAGCATATGTTCATTTTTTTTATCTGTGTAAGATGTGTGTACTTGCACTTTTTGGAAAATGGTTCTTTAAGATTCTAGAAAAAAACATACCCTGTGAAGCAGCCCAAACTTCCTAAGCTTAAGTGAAAGAAGGAAATAGTTCTGGAGAATCTCACACCCTCTGTGCACATTAGCATAACAATGAGGCTTCCATCCCAGGCTTTTCCTCTTCTTCCCCCAGGACATCTCAGAGGTAAAACCTCATTACCCCTGGGAGGGGGTTTTAATTCACTTCTAAGTGACTGGACCTCAAACTGGGTTTCTATCCTCAACCCATGGGTGGCAGGACTCATTTGCAAGTAAATAAAATGTGACTGTTCTTTTCTAACAGTCCTTAATGTTTGTGACAACAAGGGCTACTGCAAGGTTTTCTTAACAAAAAGAACCTGGAAATGCTAAGCAAGGCACATTAGAGATTTTTTTTAAGTCAAAACCATATCCCTGAGTACATAAATTCCCAAATTCTCTTCTTTCCACTTGCCTGGCCTCTATTAGTATGCATGATATTCCTTATAGTCTCATCAATTTGGAGACTGGGGATGTCAGAAGAAGGAAGGAGGAAGGAAGGAAGGAAGGAAGGAAGGAAGGAAGGAAGGAAGGAAGGAAGGAAGGAAGGAAGGAAGGAAGGAAGGAAGGAAGGAAGGAAGGAAGGAAGGAAGGAAGGAAGGAAGGAAGGAAGGAAGGAAGGAAGGATGGAGGGAGGGAGGGAGGGAGGGAGGGAGGGAGGGAGGGAGGGAAGGAGAAAGGGAAGGAGGGAGGGAGGGAAGGAGGAAGGGAAGGAGGGAGGGAGGAAGGAAGGAAGGAAGGAAGGAAGGAAGGAAGGAAGGAAGGAAGGAAGGAAGGAAGGAAGGAAGGAAGGAAGGAAGGAAGGAAGGAAGGAAGGAAGGAAGGAAGGAAGGAGGGAGGGAGGGAGGGAAAGGGGGTGGCACATTAACTCTTGGACTAGAAGGAATTTTGTAGGCTTGAGTAATCAAAACTAATCTGAAAGGTCTATTAATTCCCCCCTGTATATCTTGTTACCAGGTACATGATAATGCCTATCTATGGCTTTCTGTCTCCACTTCTCATAAACATTGTTAATTGAACTACAGGTATTACTTTACAAGAGCTGTAAGTTTTTTGTGTGTGTGAATTTGAACTTCTAGAAGGGAGAATTCACTGAAGATATATTCAAAAATTTCAATCCATGTTATAAGATATATGATGGAGATGTCTTCCACCTTGTTTATTCTATTTCCCCTTAGCCCCCTCCCTGGAGACATGGTGCAAAATAGCCTTTGCTGAAGCCAGACTCCTGCATATTGCTGCTGTGGCAATTGTCATGACCTTAATTACTATTGTCTATTATTCAAAAACACTAATTGAGTCATGGTCCCATTGCAAATGTGACTTAACTTGCTGTTTTACTGCTTGCTCAGGCACTGCAAATAAAAAATAATGGCAGCTGTAATGAACTCAGAACCAGCTATATAACCTGCTATGCAGCCCGTGACGGGTAAAAGTTCAATTAAAAAGTAAAGTTATTAACAGAAAAAGACTTTGTCACACATCTGTCACATAGAATGGGACAGGACACAAATATTACCTTGTGCTCCCACAGAGGAAAGCACTAGGAGTTGCTGTGATTTTATTTGGGGGCTTTCAAAGATAAAGAAAGAGCCCCCATACACATGGCAACTAAAATTTCTCCATATATTGAAGCACTTCTTGTAAACTTTGGTATGAAAGAGATGACATCACATTTCAAGAGTCCAGAGTCAAAGGATGAGACCACATAACTAGAGTAAAGCTGAATATTTTAATCTGTCTGGCAACATCTCCCAAGAAGGAGATGAAAAATTTATGAATAGGATTATATAGGGAAGGGATATAGGGAGGTTCTAACTTTCTGATGATTTTTAAAATGATTGGCTATCCAAGGTGGCAAGCTACAAAATTAACACACAAAAATCAATGGCTTTAATAGTAATAAGGAAGAAATGGACATTAAGAAAACAACCCCATTCACAATAGTGCCACACAAACTCAAATATCTTGGAATCAACTTGACTAAAAATATGAAGGACCTATACAAAGAAAACTATAAAACTCTGCTCCAAGAAATAAGGGAGGACACGCAGAAATGGAAACACATACCCTGCTCATGGATTGGCAGGATTAACATCATCAAAATGGCAATACTCCCCAAGGCATTATACAGATTTAATGCAATCCCTCTAAAGATACCCATGACATTCTTCAAAGAAGTGGATCAGGCACATTTGAAATTCGTTTGGAACAATAAACACCCTAGAATAGCTAAAGCAATCATTGGGAAAATGAATATGGGAGGAATTACTTTCCCCAACTTTAAACTTTACTACAAAGCAATAGTTATCAAAACAGCATGGTATTGGAATAAGGACAGGCCCTCAGATCAGTGGAATAGGCTTGAATACTCAGAAAATGTTCCCCAGACATACAATCACCTAATGTTTGATAGAGGAGCAAGAAATCCTAAATGAAGCAAAGAAAGCCTCATCAACAAGTGGTGTTGGCACAACTGGCTAGCCACTTGCAAAAAAAGTGAACTTAGACCTCCAGCTAACATCATGTACGAAGGTAAAATCCAAATGGATTAAAGACCTCGATATCAGACCCAAAACCATAAGATACATAGAACAACACATAGGCAAAACACTCCAGGGCATTGAGACAGGCATCTTCAAGGAGTAAACTGTATTCTCCAAGCAAGTGAAAGCAGAGATTAACAGATGGGAATATATTAAGCTGAGAAGCATCTGCACCTCAAAGGAAATAGTACCCAGGATACAAGAGCCACCCACTGAGTAGGAGAAACTATTCACCCAATACCCATCAGATAAGGGGCTAATCTCCAAAATATACAAGGCACTGACAGAACTTTACAAGAAAAAAACATCTAATCCCATCAAAAAATGGGGAGAAGAAATGGACAGACACTTTGACAAAGAAGAAATACAAATGGCCAAAAGACACATGAAAAAATGCTCCACATCACTAATCATCAGGGAGATGCAAATCAAAACAACTATGAGGTACTACCTCACACCACAGAGAATGGCACACATCACAAAGAATGAGAATAAACAGTGTTGGCTGGGATGTGGAGAGAAAGGAACTCTATCCACTGCTGGTGGGAATGCCGTCTAGTTCAACCTTTATGGAAAGTGATATGGAGATTCCTCCAAAAACTGGAAATCGAGCTCCCATATGATCCAGCTATACCACTCCTAGGAATATACCCTAGGAACACAAAAATACAATACAAAAACCCCTTCCTTACACCTATATTCATTGCAGCACTATTTACCATAGCAAGACTCTGGAAACAACCAAGATGCCCTTCAACAGACAAATGGCTAAAGAAACTGTGGTACATATACACAATGGAATATTATGCAGCTGTCAGGAGTGATGAAGTCATGAAATTTTCCTATACATGTATGTACACAGAATCTATTATGCTGAGTGAAATAAGTCAGAGAGAGAGAGAAAAATGCAGACTGGTCTCACTCATCTATGGGTTTTAAGAAAAATGAAAGACATTCTTGCAATAATAATTTTCAGACACAAAAGAGAAAAGAGCTGGAAGTTCCAGCTCACCTCAGGAAGCTCACCACAAAGAGTGATGAGTTTAGTTAGAGAAATAACTACATTTTGAACTGTCCTAATAATGAGAATGTATGAGGGAAATGGAAAGCCTGTTTAGAGTACAGACGGGGTCGGGTGGGGAGGAGAGAGATTTGGGACATTGGTGATGGGAACGTTGCACTGGTGATGGGTGGTATTCTTTACATGACTGAAACCCAAACACAATCATGTATGTAATCAAGGTGTTTATATAAAATATATATAAAAAAATGATTGGCTATCATAGGGGTACCTTCCTACCTCTCCCTTATGTCCTTCCCTGATAGGCTACCTGGTATAGTCAGGTAACTTTAGGTAGTTTTAATGGAAATAGGCTTGAGGATAGCATGTGGCTTACACCATGTGATCCTTACAAAATGGCATCCCTCCTTGTTCAGAACAAAAGAGAAGTTTGTCATGTGGCCTTTACAAAATGGCATCTCTCCTTGTTCAGAACCCAGGTCCCAACAGAAGGAAAAGGATCATGAAACAATGTTAAGAATATGGGAAAGCTACAATCTACAAAATAACTAACAATTTATTATAAGAGAACTTCCTGGCACCTCGGTCTGGTTTCCAGTATTCAGAACTGAGTCTGATTCACTGTCTGAAGCCATAGTACAGAGGGTAGCACATTTACTTTGAATGCTTCCCACCCAGGTTCAATCCCCAGCATTCCATATGGTCCCCCGAGCTCTCCAGAAGTAATGTCTGAGTACAGAGCCAGAAATAACCCTGGAGATAGTACAGAGCATAAGGTACTTCCTTACATAAACCTGGTTTGATCCTTGGTACCACATATGGTCCCCAGAGCCCACTAGAATTAATTTCTAAGTACTGAGCCAGGCACCACCCTGAGCACTGCCAGGACTCTGCCTGAGCAAAGAGTCAGGAGTTAATCCCTGAGCACTTTTGGATGAGATCCAAATACCCCTCAACAAAGAATCAAAGACTCATGCTTTACATGAAGATGCCTTGGGCTCAATCCCTGGCATAGCATGACCCCACCAAGCACTGCCAGAAATTTTTTTTTTTTTTTTTTGGTTTTTGGGCCACACCCGTTTGACGCTCAGGGGTTACTCCTGGCTATGTGCTCAGAAATCGCCCCTGGCTTGGGGGGACCATATGGGACGCCGGGGGATCGAACCGCGGTCCGTTCCTTGGCTAGCGCTTGTAAGGCAGACACCTTAGCTCTAGCGCCACCTTCCCAGCCCCAACACTGCCAGAAATTTAAGCCCAGCACTACAACACCCCAGCACTGCCAAGGGTGATCTCAAAAGAAAAAAAAACAAAGGGGATAAAAAATGGCCCAAGTTAAATGTAGACACCTAATTGCCTTTATTAAACAATTCTTTAATCAGACAGTGCCCCAGGTAGAACAGCTCCTCTGGGACATGTATATAATGAAAAGTTTTTATAATCAAAAGAAGGTGGGACAAGGTTATTAGTAAAAGAAAAGGAAGACTTTTTTTTTTCCTAGAGAAAACCATCTTCCCTTTTAGGGGAAGGAAGGCAGGAGGTGGGTCTTATGTAGATGACCTCACTAGTGCAGACCAGGACTATGTGATTACAATTGCACTCTGGGGCAAGCTTGGCACTGCACTTAGTTTAGTTATTCTTAGTGAGGTAGCAGCATGAGCCCTTTGGGGATTGTAGTGACTCAGGACGGCTGCCCTAGCGGCTCTGGGGTAAGGGGGTTAGAAATAATGGATGGTTTTATTTTCAATCTGAAGTAGGGGTGTCTAAGAGAGAGATAGGTAATTTATGGGCCAGAAAGGCTGAGAGAGGCCTGTAGGTCCGGGCTGAGGGGGGGGGGGGAGGAGGGAGAAAGTGAGAGAGAGAAAGAGAGAGAGAGAGAGAGAGAGAGAGAGAGAGAGAGAGAGAGAGAGAGAGAGAGAGAGAGAGAGAGAGAGAGAGAGAGAGAGAGAGAGAGAGAGAGAGAGAGAGAGAGAGAGAATAGAAAGAGGTAGAGGCAGAGCAGGCAGCATCCTCACCTATGCTTTATCTTCCATCAAACCAACAGAATCTATTCCAAGCATGGAGGATCTGCTCCGGACTCTACCCTGGGCCTCATCAACTGTCGATCTTTTTTCTTAAATACTAGCCACACCATTGTCCATTACAGGAAGTATGTCCAGGGATGTGTCAATGTCCAATTACATTACAAGAAGTTGATATATATATCAGCAGGGGATTGTGGTTTTTATTGTTGTTGTTTATTTGGTTTTTGAAACAAGGCTCGTATATACACCTTAGGCTACACATACAAAATATGGAGCTCTGGGTTTCTAACTGGGAGAGGCAAGTATTGGAAAGAAGATGGAGGAAATATTTGGTAAATAAGAATTTTCCCTGGTATGAGTGTTTTCTCTGAGATTACCTCTGGAAGCACTTTTACAAATGGAATTTTATGTAGAGACAAAGCTCCGCTGACAGAGAACAAATTTTGTGTGCAGGAACCCTGGATTTAATCTCCTGTACCCTGTGGTCTCCCATCACTAAGGAAAAAAATCCCCTGAGCACAGAACAATAAGCAGCCCTAGAGCACCACTACATGTGGTTCCAAAATATCCCCAAAAAGTAGCAAAGAGAAATTTCCTTAATAAAATGTAAACCTTATATTTAATTTATAAGTGGTCAGGGGATGATAGATAAGTTTTTCTGTTGGTTCTCAATTGACTCTAGCTCAAAATTATTTTATTTTAGTTTTCTGGACCACATCCAGTGGTGCCCAGGGCTTATTCTTGGCTCTGCTTAGGAATCACTCCTGGTGGGGCTCAGAGAACCTTATAGGTTTGAACCTGGGTCTTTCATGTGCAAAGCAGATGCCCAAACTGTACTATCACACTGGCAGCTAGCTCAAAATTATTTTTATGCCAAAAATATTGACATTATATAAAAAATATTGTCTTGCCTTTCCTCTGTCAGTCCAAAGATCTCTTCACACAGTCTTTTTGTTTTGTTTTGTTTTTTGGGCCACACCTGGTGATACTCAGGGGTTACTCCTGGCTTTGCGCTCATGGCTTGGGGACCATATGGAACTCTGGGGGGGGGGGGCAGGGGAGATCAAACCACGGTCCTTCCTAGGTCAGCATCGTACTAGACAAATGCCCTACCACTGCTCCACCGCTCTGGCCCCTCACATACAGTCTTTTGATAAAAGAACCGTTGAGGGCCTGGAGAGATAGCACAGCGGCATTTGCCTTGCAAGCAGCCGAACCAGAACCAAAGGTGGTTGGTTCGAATCCCGGTGTCCCATATGGTCCCCCGTGCCTGCCAGGAGCTATTTCTGAGCAGACAGCCAGGAGTAACCCCTGAGCAATGCCGGGTGTGGCCCAAAAACCAAAAAAAGAGAGAGAAAATAAAAAAAGAACCGTTGGCCTACAGAAATTAGTAGACACACAAAATCAAATAAGTAAGACAATTAAAACCACAGAAATCCAATATATTTTTAGTCCTTGTTGGCTGTTTACAGTTCATTGAACCACACATTTTAGGCCTCAGCCAGAGAAAATGTAATTTTTCACTTTGTAAATAATCTGGCCTTTCATCATCATGGCTATGATTTAATTTTTTTTTCACTTAGTAGTTTACAACTAAATCTAATATGATCATGTCAACAATACTTTAAGAAGTGCTTGGTATGCTTTGGATATAGATGCTCAGCTATCCCTAGTTTATTCTTTGTAGGCAACACCTAGACAACTGGGGGAGAGAGGAATGGGTGAAGAAGCTGTGATTTCTTGGTAGCTTTCTTGGTTGGGGTCTTAAATTGGTGCTGATGAGAATCTAGTCTTTTTTATATTATGATTACCAAGTGGCTCACCTGACTGAACACCCCAGATGCCCTCAATCTTCACTAGGATGGATCATTCTGTCTCTTTCCGTAACCATCTAGGCTTCTGATGGGCTTTGTTCTCACAGATCTACACTCTCTCTGGCCTCAACTTGATGCCTTTATGCCCTATCACTGTGAGAAAGGAAGAACCTTGGGAAGGCCATGTTTCTCACTGTTTAGCAATCTGCTGCCATTTTACATCCTGGAATGCAGGGATGGTTCAATCCTCTTCTTTGGCATGGCTAATTGCCACATGAGCTAGACAGGTCTGAGAACTGATCCAGATAAATTTCAAGCCTAATAAGCATCTTGCTTTGACTGAGCCCTTCCTTAGTTCTCCTCCTCTCCTTACTCAAGCCAAAGTCAAATGAAAGCAGATTATTCTGCAACTCTACATAGTAGCACATATCCCTAAAATACATAGAGGAGCATCTTATATAGAAATGCAGGAGCCCTTCCTCAGGGCTTAGCTAAGCACATCCTTTCCCACCCCTCTAGTTTCTCAAGACCAGGCCAACTCTTCCCTCACCCTCTTCCTCCTTATTAGCCCCAGGATATAGTCCACCCTCCTTTCTGGCTTTTTTTCTTTTTTCCTTTCTCTTTTCCAGCTACCATCAGCCACCCTGCTCAGAGGCTCCCTTCTCATCAGCTGCCTGTGAGCACCAGGCCTTACTCCCACCCTTATCTGGGAGCCCACAATCTGCTCTGGTTCCTCTCAGACTTAACTTCCCAGAAGCAGGTAAGAGTCAACACTAACTAAAAGAGGCTTTGCTCACTGCTACAGGGACCTGAAATCTCTTCTCAGATTAGAATGAATGTAATGAATGTTCTGTTTTTCAGAGAGAGTTGAGGAGGCCAAATACCCATGAGGAGAGACAACTAGAGATGGGGGATCCTCAGTGCCAGAGCTGTGAGACACAAAGAGAAGGAGAACCCTAGTCTCTAGGAAGTTCACAAGGTCTCCTTCTGGCAAGGTCTCCTTCTGACACTCCATGTCAGAGTGGAACAAGACCTGGGGGTTAGTGAGGCTGGAGATAGGCCCAGGGCCCAACAATAGAGCACTGGCCTTGAAAGTGTGAGGCTATAAGTTTGATCTTATGAAGCCAATATATTCCCTGAAGCTCTGCTCTGTGTAATCCCGGGCACCCTCCAGCCAGGTAAGAAAACACTACACCAGGTACACCCTGGCGGACACAGCAGGAGGAGTGTGAGCCCCTGTGACCACCTTGTGGGCACCACAGTGCTCCTAAAAAATGTTGTGACCTGATGTGTGAGAGTGAACACCACATCTAAATGAGTGAGACCACAGAAGAAAACTATGCAGCTTTGTGGAAGGACAAAACATGTGATTGGCTGTGAGATGGATGGAGTGAAGTCAGACAGTAGGAAAGAGCTAGAGACAGAACAATCTCTCTTATATGTGAGACTAAAAAGATAGCAATAGGCAGTATAATGGGATAACTAATTCACAGATTGTGTGTGTGTGTGTGTGTGTGTGTGTGTGTGTGTGTGTGTGTGTGTGTTGGGGTGGTGGTTGAAAAAGAAGAGGGAAACGGGTACACTGATGATGAGTATGGTTTTAGAATTCAGTACATAGAAAATCACCAGGAATAGTATTGGACAACAAAGAAATGCAATCAAAAAATGTTTAAAATTGCCTAGAAAATTAAAAAATCGCAATTGCCTAGTTAAAAAACAAACAGGTGTTTGATACTAAGTAGTAAGCTAGACACAGAAGGGACCACTTATTCTAGCAGCCCGGGGGGTGAGGGTGGGGGATATGGGATGCAAGATGGGAACAGGGATGGAGGGAGGACAAATTTGGTGATGGGAATTCCCCTGATTCAATGTTAATATGTACCTAAAATATTACTGTGAAAGATATGTAAGCCACTTTGGTCAAAATAAAAATCATATATATATATATATATATATATATATATATATATATATATATATATATATATATACCCCAGTGAGCACCGCAGCCAAGTGTCTGAGACCGTGTGGTTAGAGATCAGCAAAGATCAGGGAAGCAGGAGTAAGGAGGAGGAGGAGTGAGGCAGCACACCTAGGCCTGAAGGTGCAGATAGGTCAGTCACTGCAGCAGTGGGAGGGTCATTCTGTCTCTGAAGAGCCTCAGGGCATGGAACCCGGCCTCCTCTGGAGAAAAGTTTGGTTCTATGTAAACCTGGAACTATGTGAACCCGGAAAAACCTCCCAGCATTGAGCCCTCCCAAGCATGTCACCAACTTCCCTGTAAAAGTTATCTTTTAAGGCAGCAAAGTGAAAGCAGATTCTTTGCCTTCCACAGGAGGGTGCTCAGGAGCCCTTCATGTCCTGGAGGGCCAGAGGGGTGCAAGGGGCAGCCCCACTTTTTGTCTCAGAGGAATCCAGACTTTAACAGCATTGGGTACCTAGGTTCTGGCCCCCACTGTGAGTCTTATCTTCGTGCTCCTAGCAACTGATGCAGAGGTACAGTGTACATGCGTGCATGCGTGCGTGTGTGTGTGTGTGTGTGTGTGTGAGAGAGAGAGAGAGAGAGAGAGAGAGACAGAGAGACAGAGAGAGAGACAGAGAGAGACAGAGAGAGAGACAGAGATGAGAGAGAGAGACAGAGAGAGAGAATTTGCTGTGTGTGTATATATTCAGGTCAAGCCCAAGCAGTATGCACTGTGGCTATGAGAGAGAGAGAGAGAGAGAGAGAGAGAGAGAGAGAGAGAGAGAGAGAGAGAGAGAGAGAGAGAGAGAACATCCAGGCTGTGCAGTGGTGTGTATGTGTGGGGTGGGGTGTGTGTGTGTGTGTGTGTGTGTGAGAGAGAGAGAGAGAGAGAGAGAGAGAGAGAGAGAGAGAGCTCCTTCATGTTTGTTGGCTTTGGTCCTGTTTAGTGCTTTGCAAATCAGCCCCATTGCAGTTTGCAGCTGCCTACAGGGAAGAAAATCCTCCAGAGCTATCTTCTTGCACACCTAATAGGAAAGAAAACAATGAAATCGTCTCTGGAGAGATTTGCAAGCAGCAAAGAGTTCAGCACTCAGGGAGCCTCTTTACCGAGGAACAAACCCACCTTAAAATCACGGAACTCCCCCAGGTCTTTACAGGGGGCGCTAGAGTCTCCAGAACATCTACATGTATAGTGTAGGAAGAACTAACTCCTCAAAATTTGCATTGGCAAAAAGAAATAATTTATCAACATTTGCATGACAACAGGCCTTATAGATCCTGTTCCAGTGTGAGGCTGTCTTCCAGCTCCTCAACAACCAGGATTCTCTATTTTTCATGGGCAAACAGTCATTCTTGATTTGATTGCTTTTATATCAGAATAACCAGGTGCCACTTGCCTTTCTCAGGTCCCAAGAACTAGGCTCTCTCTGCTGGCTTGAGAGGGCAATTAGAGGTTCCCAAAGGCCTCCCTAAAGTGCCATGTTTTAAAACTAAGTGTCCAATTGATGGACAGATCCCAAGAGATCCACAATTCTTGGGTTCTCCCCATTTATCTTATGTAGGAGTCATTGTAGGTTCCTGTAAAGAAACAGTAATTTGTTATGCTCCTGCCTAAATGTGCATTATATAGAAATATTTAATTTTTGTAGCTTTGGGGACTATTTATTTGAGATTCATTAAAATGATTTTTTTCTGCCAAATTACACAGTCTTTTTCATCTTTCTCTTCCACTTTGTTGGTTTTCTTTTTTTTTTTCTTTTTTTCTTTTTTTTTTTCTTTTTTTTTTGACAAATGATTAAATGGCAAAAAACAAACAAGTCCTGATTTATAGACTGCAAGCTGGCTTCTCTGGAGTAAACTGGGAATTGGAATTTGAATTTCTTAATTTACTTATTTTTCCCTTCCAGCTAATGTGACTTGTTATTCTGAGCCTGAGTGCTCCCACTCAGAAAAAGGGGTGCCCTCCTGCGGCTTCTTCATCACCAGCACTTTTCCTTAAGAATGTTGCCTCCACTCTCCACATCTTGGACTTCTCTGGAGCAAATTGGCTTTCATTAAGGAGACTTCACAACCCATTGGTTTTGCAGGTTCAAAGTTACTCTGTGATGCTGAATCTTCAGAAAAGCAGAGTGGAGGGAATCTCCCCCCAGAAAAGCAAAAACAAAACAAAACAAAAACAATAGAAAAAACATAACCAATCCAGGTTGTTTACTTAAAATATTTCCAATTTTCTAGGCAGGAGTAATAGCACAGCAGATAAGGCACTTGCCTTGCACGTGGCTGACCTGGGTTCAATCCCTGGTATCCTATATGGTCCCCTGAGCTCCCCAGGAGTAATTTCCACCAGGATGTGATGTGGAGTCATCAGGGCCATCCCAATGTGCTCTGAGATAGCAGGATTACCTTGCTGTTACTAGGAGCCTCCAGAGCTATGCCCCAAAATGTTAAAGGGACCATGTGGTGCCGAGGATCTAATCCTGGCCAGGGGCATGCATGCCTTAGGTCTAACTCTATTTCCTATACAGTCTCCCTGACTGTTAAAAAAAGGTCAGAGAGGAAGTCAATGATCCAGTGTAAAAGCTAGTGCTAATGTCTCACCACACCTTCAGACCACACATGGGACCTACTTTATGGGCACTTCAGGGAAGATCTACTAGGCATTAAACAAGCATGGCCCTTACTAGTCCAGAGGGAAATAAAGGGTAGAATCCCTCAGTGCAGACATTGTGCCTCAAAAAATCAAAAATAAAAAAACCAGAGCCCAGGGCCCAGAGAGATAAAGAGAAAAACATGTAGACCTTATGGGATGCTGACTTGGTTTTGACTCCTGAATTCTATATGGGGAACTAGCACTGTCAGGAGGGATCCTCAAGCAAAGCCGTTAGGAGGGAATGTGAGTTTGGAATTAACTGCTATTTTGCTTCTGTAATCCTGGCTTTGCTTAAACACTTAGACAAATAAGTACAGCCACAATAAGCTCAAGTTTTAAGGAATAAAGACTAGGCCTAGAAGAACAACCAGTTCCTAGAACCAGACCTCACGGGTACATACCAGGAAAAACTGCAACAGACAGATGGCAGTTGCACTCTGGGTCTGAAGGTGCATGATTTCCACTACTGAGCCTATAACCAATCATAGCCAGAGGCAGGAATTCCCTTAATTCCCTATAAAAGGGCCTGCAAGCCTATTAGAGGGTCGTCTTCCCCTGTGAGAGCTAAGACCCCATCATGATGGTCTTTCAATAAATTCCCATGTGTTAACATTACTAGCTGTCTGTGAGTTGGATCTCTGTCTAGAGTTAGCATTTGGGGTCTCGTCCAGGATCCTGACACTATGATGGGAGGACAACAGAACAGTAAGGAGGAAAAGCTCGAGAAAATATGGTAAATCCATGGCGTGTGTCTTGGTATATTTCTGTATAAGGCCTTATTTCTGAAAGGTAACAGCAAAAGACCTAGGTGGATACACTGGAGGGTCACCAGCAGGGAATCTGGGAGACTGTCCCAATTCCCCTAATTGGGGTCTGTTAGGTAACCCAAGGAGTCTTATCAGGTGGGTTACTGTGGAAGAGGACCCAGAGCCTCTGGCGAGTATTCTGGGACCAGTTTTCAGTGCAATCTGTATCTGTTTTCTCTGTGTGTGTGTGTGTGTGTGTGTGTGTGTGTGTGTGTGTGTGTGTGTGTGTGTGCATTTGTCCTTGTGTCAGGGGTGCATTGTGTTTGTGTCTGGCGCCAGGGGTGATATGTGGGTTTGAGTCCCACATGGACCTCTTGGGTTTGAGTCCCACCATGAGTTCCAACCACTCTGTGTCTCTGTCTTTGTGTCTGGTACCATAAGTAATACATGGGCTTGACTAGTGGATTGGAGTCCCACTGGAGGTTCCAATCACTCTGTGTCTCTTTCTTTGTCAGGCATGCTGTATTTTCTTTGTAGAATGCCACCCCCTCCCCCGCTGAGGTTGGTGGAATTTAATTTGAGTTCAGCAAAAATTGTGTGTTGTATTAGTATGTTTTTGTCTTTGATTTGCAAGACTGATATTATTGCTCTCCTAGAGACAGGTGGCAGCAGGGAGGGCCTTAAACTCTGACAATTCTCAAACAGCTGTCAGGACTTAAATTTTTCCTGGAGAAAGTCTGAACTTTCCAATCAATTTCAGCTGCTTTCCTGCAATTCTTAGATGGGGGGCAGAGAAGGATGAATTGAGGTTATCTGCATGTATATATAGAGATGAGGAAGACAGAATAAGGAAAGTTCTCAGCAGCTCAGTGCCAGGCACTGACCTGGTGACTTCAAAATGATGAAAATTCGCTGGAGAAAAAAAAAAGTGGCCATTTTGAAACCCAATCCAAGTGAGCTAGAGTGTGATTTTGAAAACACTGTGAAATGATACTAATCAGTGAATAAGGTTGGGATTGTTATCTTAGCAGGGAAATTTTCCTAGCCCCTCTCTGCTAAAGAGCTTATTTTCTGTAATCCCAGAACAAACTCCATTTGAGCAAAGTAGAGCAGAGTGATCCAGGTGGACTTTTTACATACCAAATGAGGGATTTGGCAGAGGGAGTAAATGGAAGAATGTCTTTGTTTTGTTAATGACTGGGAGTCACTTTACACTAAGAATGGATAATTGGGTGGAAATGTTGCAAATTACTGTGGTTTGCCTTTTTAGACAATATCGTTAATTTTGTAAGTGCATGACATTGTTTTTCTTTATGGTTTTGGAATTCTTATTCTATATTTTGGGGAGGTTGGGTCACACCCGGTGTTCTCAGTGGTTACTCCTGGTTCTGCGCTCAGAAATTGCTCCTGGTAGGCTCAGGGGATCATGTGGGATGCCAGGAATTGAACCTGGGTCCACCCAGGTCAGTCATGAAGTGCATGATATTGTTAAGGGAACTCAATTCCATGTCAATTTTGTCACATCAAAGTTTAAGTTTGTTTTGATTGTGCAAAATCTCAATGGTGCTAGATTGTGAATACCTAAAAGAAGGGAAATCAATAGAACTGGTTTAAAAGCCTCTCATAAGTACCATAAAGGACAATTTGGTCCTGCTAGCAATTTGATTCCAAATTGGCAGCAAGCAGTTTCAAGTTTCCCTCCCAGAGCGTTTGTTCTTGATTCTAGGGTGCTAACTTGGGAAGCTTTGGTGTGCCTTGGGATGAGGCTGGAACGATGAGCCAACAAAGGCTCTCTCTAGCTTGGAAGCTGGATGCATGTGGTTGCCTGTGGCAGGCAGGACAGCAAGACTGTCTATCAGAGGATGAAGAGAGAAGAGATGGTTAGAAAAAAAAAGTGTAGATGAGTGTTTTATGTAGGAAAGATAATGAAGTTATAAAAAAAAAAACCCAGAGAATTCTATGAATGTGTAATTAATTGATTGCAAGTTGAGATGGAGGAAAGTTAAAACTGGAACAAAATAATGTGCAGAAGGTTTGAGGGTTGTGTTAAAAAAAAACCTGTACGGTCAAAATGTATTGTTATTAGTACGTCACTAAATCAGAAATGACCTAATGTTTTCTAGAGAGAAGTCTGTGGAAAAGAAACTTAGATGCTCTAGACTCATGTTACAGTACTCTTAGAAAAGTGGACCTTTAGAAATTACAGGAATTCAAGGTTTTCCAAATGGGATTTAAAATTATATGTATAATGGTTGTTCTCTGTATTCTGCAAATTGAGAATCATTGCGTTTTCTCTTCTCTTGGCACCTGCAGTATTTTTGATGCTTCATGGCATTATGTTGATTTGCATAAATACAAGCAGGAAATTTTCCTCTCTGTAGTGGAGATTACTCCTCTTGCAGACAGAAAATTTTAAAAGTCAACTAGGAGACCCCAGAGCCCTATTTCAGGGAGACAGAGTTGAAAGTGGTTGAGGTTAAGTGACAAGCAGGTCCCTACTATTACGTACTCTGCTGATGTGACAGGAAGAAAATAGAGGTGGATTGTATTAGGTAAATAGGAGCTCTTCTAAGAGTATCTGGATTTGCACTGACTGGCCACAGCCTGGGCTCTGCTCTCAGCATCAAGAAAAGTTCCAGAGATTGGAATCTCTCCCAACCCTGGAGAGGATTGGGACAGGATCCCTCTGGGACACTCCTATAGAGAGTGAGATGCCCAAGGCCATCCTTCAGATAATAATGCTGAACTGACTTTCTCATCTTTACAACAGCCAAGCCGGTGTAACCCTGATGTAACAGGTAAAGTACTAACGCCTATTGGTAAACCACCTGGCAAGTATCAGGGTTTATTCTTGGCTATGCACTCATAAATTACTCCCTAGTTTGATCAGGGAACCATATGGAATTTGGGGGATTAAACCTAGGACATCCATGTGCAAGACAAACGCCCTCCCTACTCCAGCCCTTCCACTTCTAAGCTTAGGCTTGTGGTATCAAATATCTAGGCAGGCAGAGGAAAGAGCACAGGGAGGACATTGAAGCCAGCTAGACACTAACAGGCTCAGGAAGATAGAACAAGCTTGAAGGGCATGCTTCACTGGGGGAGCCCTGGGTTCAAACGCCAGGTCTACATACATGGTATGTAAGTAGAACTAGGAGTAGAAGCACCCAAGCATTGCCAGGTGTGGCCTTTAAACCAAAAAGGGAAATGGAAAGAAATCATGGTTGACCTTTAACTTGAAGAGGAAAGAGAAAAGGCAGAGATTGAGGACAATTTCTGCTTAAGATGTGCTGCGAAGACCCAGGTTCTGAATAGGCAATGGGTAGATGGAAGGACTGTAAACAGAACAGGGAGAGAAGTTTTTCTTTAGATTCTGGAGCTCTGGGTGTCAGGAATCTAATAAGAATGTTGGGGAGTAGCAGGATGGAGACAGGATGTTCACTGGAAGGCTGATGCGTTTCTCTTTTGAAGAGAAAGAGAGGGACTGAGTGAGAATAACAGCAACAGAGTAGGGATAGAGAGATCAGAGAGGCATTTGGAAAGCAAACAACACCAAGGATTCGGAGTTGTTCCTTCTGAGCAAAAGGCAGTGTTGATTTTGAAGGAAAACTTAGAAGCATGAGTCATCGAGTTATAAAATGAACACACGGCAAAGAATTCATTTCCCCATAAAGAAGGATACCAGGCAGATGTTCTAAGTGGTTCCAGAGAAAAATGGAAAACCAGACACATTTATAGGGAGGAATATTGAAAGGCTTGTGCAAATAGAGGTCAACATCTTCCACTGCTGGGAAGGAAATTCATCCAAGTCTCTGTTAGCCAGCACAGAAGCTCATCAAGGATAAGAACAACTTGGCCTGGGGTTAGTCCATCACCAGAGCTGTGCGTCACCCCTGGAAACAGAGGGGCTCCAAAGGGGTGTCCTGCAGCCAGATGGAGCTTTACAGGGAAATATTTTATTCTCTTTGCAGCAAGAGGACATGGTAATGCTGATGCAAACTGTCAGAGGAGAACACTCAGTCCCCATGTGTTTTGGGTGCTGAGAAAGAATCCTAAATCTGAAGTACTGATCAAGAGCCAATACTTCTAGGGGCCAGAGAGCCAGGTTAGGCACTTGCCTTGCATACAACAGTCTTGGTTCCCAGAGCCCTGCCAAGAGTCATTTCTGAGCATGTAGGGCATGGCCCCAAGAGAAAGTAAAGCAAAACTAAGCAAATTGAAAGAGACAACACTTGCAGGTGAAAGAGAGAGGAGTGGCTGGGCAAATCTTTGATGCTGTAAAGGGAAACCTTTGCCCTCAAAGCAGAGGCACTGAAACTGGAAGCAAAAATCACCTCTTGTCTATGCTTAGTTGCCACTCCTTGGCCAGTATAGTCCTGTTTTTGACTCTCTGGAAAAGTCAGCTGGGGCTCAGGGTCCCATTTGTGGGTGGCTCTGCTTTGAGAAACTTTCCTACCCTGAGTCAGCTTTTGAATTTTACCAAGCATCTTGCTTTTGTTTGGTTGATTTCAGGGTCACCTGTGGTAGTGCTCAGGGTTTGCTCCCAGCTTAGTGCTCAAGAATCATCCCAGTGGTACTCAGGAAGGCATGTGAAGCCAGGGAGCAAACCCATGCCTGTCGCATGCACATCATACATCCCAGATCTTTTTTTTGGGGGGGGCCACACCCGGCATTGCTCAGGGGTTACTCCTGGCTGTCTGCTCAGAAATAGCTCCTGGCAGGCACGGGGGACCATATGGGACACCGGGATTCGAACCAACCACCTTAGGTCCTAGATTGGCTGCTTGCAAGGCAAACGCCGCTGTGCTATCTCTCCGGGCCCACATCCCAGATCTTTGAAGGATTCCCTCTGGTCCCTATTTTTCATAAAAATTAGTTTGATTGGGGCCAGAGAGATAGCATGGGGTAAGGCATTTGCCTTGCATGCAGAAGGACGGTGGTTCAAATCCCAGCATCCCATATGGTCCCCCGAACCTGCCAGGAACGATTTCTGAGCATAGAGCCAGGAGTAACCCTTGAGTGCTACTGGGAGAGACCCCCCCCAAAAATAAAGATTTTTTTTCATTTGGGTACTGTTTGGGGCTACCCCTGGTGAAGCTAGTGTGAGCAGAAAGCACTGGAATTTGCATCCAGGGCTCACATGCCTCAAGCCTCTGACAGAAAGTTGCATGTACAGCACTAGGGCCTTTTTCCAAATGGTTCTGAATGTGACAAAGCTCCTGGAGTGGTTTGTAGAATTTTTTAGAATTTACTCACTGCAGTTACTGCAGTAAGCTGCAAGGTTGCCACACTTCTGCAGGTTTCTGCAATTAGCTGCAAGTCCGGTTGCTGCTCTGCTGCTACTTGGCTGCAAGGGCCAAGGTACTGCAAGGTTCGCAGAGGCCCCTGGGGCCAAGAGCCCACCCAGGGAAAGCCAACTTGTAGCAACCTCCAGCTTGAGACAGAGAAAGAGAAGGGAGAAGTAGAAACCAAGTATCTCTTTTTGTTTGTTTGTTTGTTTGTGGGTCACCCCCGCTGTGCTCAACCATTACTCCTGGCTCTGTGCTCAGAAATCGCCCCTGGCAGGTTCGGGGGACTATATGGGATGCCATGGCAAGGACTATATGTCCTTGTCAAGTGCAAGGCAAATGCCCTACTGCTGTGCTATCTCTCTAGCCCCAGAAACCACGTATCTTCTTTATTTCTCCTGAAATCTGAGGCCTGCTGCTGCCTCCCAAGGGTTTCAGAGAGAGAGAGAGAGAGAGAGAGAGAGAGAGAGATTAATTGGCCAGAGCTGGCTGGGGAGGCCCGGGTTCAATAGAGAAAGAAAGAAGAATAGACACAAAGCAGGCACCATCTTGCCGATGATTTATCTCTGACCCCCATGGACTGGCTGGTGCTGCTCCGGTCACTATTCTGCCTCCCCCACTTCAAGTTTTCCTTTTTATTCCTGGCATGACGGGGGGGGGGGGTGTCAGGGGTGTGTCCAGGGGGCGTGTTCACGTCCTACTGTCATCACAGTGGGGTTCTCCAAGGGGCATATCCAAGTCCAACTGCCATACAACAACCCACTGATCACTTTCCCAACACAGTAACAGTGTTCTTTTATACAATCCTGTGATAAGAATGGATCTGTGGCCCCAAGGCAAGAGGTGAAGAACTGTCTTCCCAGAAATGGGGGGAGTGGAGAGGTGGCGCAAGCGGTAAGGCATCTGCCTTGCACATGCTACCCTAGGACGGACCAAGGTTCGATCCCCCCACATCCCATATGTTCCCCCAAGCCAGGAGCGATTTCTGAGCACATAGCCAGGAGTAACCCCTGAGCATCACCAGGTATGGCTGAAAAACATAAACAAACAAAAGAATTGTCTTCCATGTGCCAAATCCTAATGTGAGGACATAGAACATTTATTTTTACAAAGTTATGTCTATTTACATTTGAAAAATAATATAAGCAAGGGAAGCTTAGGCTAGCCTTGGCCATTTCAGGCCATACAGGTCAAGGATGTCTTTTTTGGAAATGTTCGCTTACACCCAGCAGTGCTCAGGGGCTCCTCCTGGCTTTGTGTGAAGGGGTCACTCCTGATAGTTTTCAGGGGACCATATGTGATAATGAGGATTGAACGGAGGTAGGGGGCATATAAGGCAAGTGCCTTAATCCCTCTGATATCTTTCTTGCATGAGGATGCTAATTTAGTAGTTTATATTGAATTTCTTTTTTATTACTGTTTGTTTTTATATATATTTATTACTGTTTGTTTTTATATATATCTATTTATATATATGTAGAAAAATTTTTTTCTTTCTTTTAGGACTACTTGGCTCTGCTCAGGGCTTACTCCTGGATGTGTGCTCAGGGGTCACTCTTGTTGGTGCTCAGGGGATCACAGTTGGTGCCAGGGATCAAACTATGGTTGGATGCACACATGGTAAACACTTTAACCACTGTGTTCTATCTCTCTTTCCTTTAAATTTCTCTCTTAATCTAAGTAAAGCACCATGGAATGCTAGTGGTAATTAACAGAACTAGAAGCTAGGAAGATGAGAAAGTGGTATCAATTGTGCAGATTCAGGAAGGAAATCTGGTTCTGAGCCTCCATTTCTCTCCATTCTTCGAAGCAAGTGACACCTGAGCCTTGTCAGGCCAGTTCCACCTCTTCCTCTCATCTAGGAAACTCCTCAGCAGAAATGTCTGGTCCAGACCAGAACCATGACAGACTCTGGGCCCTGTATCCTGCCAGTAACCTAAACTGCTAAAGGAGTGGAGTTCAAGGCCTGTAGCAAGATTGCCCTTGGTTGGCCAATTCCTTTTCCTGAGCCCAAACCCAGAGATTAGGCCCCAGCCTCCAGCTAAAGTACTTCTCTGAAGCTAGCTGCCAATCTCCATGGGCTTTGAGCACTGGATACTCTTCATTCACATTCTCTCAGACTTGGGGCAGGACAAGGAGAAGGTATTAGGTCTACCTACTCCCCCATGCTGAGTGCAGCCCACATTCACTGTGTTCTGTTCTGAGCTCACACAAAAGCTTGCCCTGACACTGGCTGCTGGGCAATACTAAGAAGCAACACTGGTGACAACAATGACCAGGTTTCATGCCTGGTCCTGTCCAGATGGCTTTGCTGGCCACCTATATGGGCCACAAACACCTTCACCGAATGCCTAGTGGCAGCGTTCTCTGAGTTTACATCCAAACTGGGTCTGCGTCATACTAAAGAAACACCAAGGGGCCCTGAGATCCTTGGGTTGAGTTGATTCTTCTTTTTCCAGCCATTCCTTCTCAGAGGCTGAAATTGTCCCCCAAAACAATCTTCTGTGACTTCCTCCCCTGTCCTGCATCTACTGTAAAAAACAAACAAACAAACAAACAAAAAACTCTGCTCTTTTCTGCTGGTCCTCAATCAAAATCCCTGCTAAGTCTCACCTTTGAGTGTGTGGTAGAGAGATGTAATATATTGCTTTCTACAAATAATTTGAGATCTAATATTCACTCTGGACATCCCCCAATGTTAAGTTTCCTGTCTTCATATGTATATATCATGTGCCTATGGATGCATGTAATAGTTGTAGTGACTTGCTTGGAAATGTGTTCATTTGATTTTGCTTTCCTCAATCATATTAGGAAGGACAGATGTGTGAGACACTGTGCTAAGGTCTTATACACTCTTACATCCGATCCTCCTAATTCATGCTTTGATTGATTGACCCTCATTGTTGAAGGAGAAATCTGTGACTTAGAAAGAGTCATTCTGTACATCTCATACTTAGTAAAGGACAGAGCAAGATCTAAATACAAGTTAGCTGGCTGTGTGTTCTAATCTCAACACTATGTGTGTGCCTTCTTCCCTAGCCTGAAGTTGGGTGTAGAAAAGACTCTCTCTACAGTCACATGTGTCAGAGAATGAATGCTTCACTCACTCTTAGTGAGAAGCCAACAGCAACTCACAGACAGAGATCAGCCTTCCTTCAGCTATTGTCCTCTAACATAAAGGAAAGCTCTTGTGGTACCTAATATCACGAGTTAGAAATTAGAAAATTTAGCAGAACCTCATTTAAAACAGATTGGTTTGGTTATCACTGACACTATGATCTGTCAATGACTCCATTGCCCTTCAGGTTTGATAAAGACCAAGTTGAGGGGAAAGTAAAGATTCCTTTTCAGTGAAATTGGGGGTGTAGGTGTAGCTACCTGAGACCCACCCATTTCTGGGAGGGGTCTTGGGAACTGGATATTAGGTGTGACCTTACCTGCAAGACCCCGCCCATTCCTGGGAGGGGTCTTGGAAAAGTTAGAAAAGCCTTGGACTGAGGGGATTCGGCCCCTTTTTCTGCGCTGCTGGGCGCTCTGGCTTTTGGGTCTCTGTGTTTTGGTCTTGGACCAGCATGGAGCCCAAAGGGAAGATGGCTGAAAGAAGTTTAGATGCAGGGCCAAGAATAACTAGTGCTTGAAAGGTTATGAGTAGGCCACACACATGTGGTGAATAGGGCATGAATAAAGTTAATGCTTCCTGATGCCTGCCTGTGAGTGAGTTCAATACCCGTCGCTTTCCTGAACCCCAGACCCGCCGGTTGATGGGGGTTGCGGAACCACGTGGCCTGGGATGGCAAAGAGAAATCCTTCGCCATCCAGCACCATCGTTAAATACTTGATACAACAAGGGGAAAAGAAAACAGAAAAAATCCTAAAGGCTGTGATACAAATGCAACCTTTAGCCCAGAAGTGATTTCACTCAGTTGAGGAGTGGGAGAGAAAGTCCTTATTTCCTCTTCTGGTGGTTAGAAATTTTCTCTCATTGCCAATGCACTGGAAGATCACAGGTGAACTCGAAGAGTAACATCTCGTCCAAACTCAACTCTGGGAACACTTTCTGCTACTCAAGGCAGTGGGCCAGGAGCTTTGGCTTTAAATCCCGATCCTCTGGGGTCAGATTCCTGGGTACCACTCAGGGACCATACGACTTTGAAGGACAACTGCCCCACATCTGCTGTCTAAAAAGCACTAAGACTTATTGGCATTTGATACTTCCCAGCCCCAATGTTTGCTATTAGTAACTGTTTACTCATAAAATAGACAATGAAAATTTAAAGAGCCCCTTGAAGAGAAACCAAGCCTCCTGTGCAAGCCAGCTGACAAAGGCGCATTATTTAAAAGCACATTTGACATATTTACAGGCACAAAGGCAAAGAAGTCACTCCCAAGAGTCCTGACACCAGAAGGCGATTCCTCCTCCACGTCCTGGGGCTAGCCTGTGTGATGCAAGCATCAACTGGACAAAAATAGCTTCAGTCCTAGAAAAGAAACAAATTTCAGGCCAGAGATGCTTCCTTTCTGATGCAAATTATATAAGACAATTCCTTAATGAAGAGGAATTAATATTTGTGATGAATATTGTTTGATAGCTCTAAGCATTCATTTCACTTAATATAAAACCTGTCAGTAACTGAGAGACTGGAGAAACAGCACAAGAGTTAAGGTACTTGCCTTGTATGTGACATGTTGGTCCTCTGATAGCTATTGTGTGACTATGGTTTGACTTCCTTCCTTCTTTTCTTCTTTACTTTCTTCCTTCTATCCCTTTGCCCTTTAATTCTTTTTCTTACTTCTTTTCCTTTCTTCCTTCCTTCCTTCCTTCCTTTACCTTTCCTTCCTTTTTCCCTTTCTCCTTCTTCCCTCCTTCTTCCTTCCCTTTCTCCTCTTTTTTCTTTATTCTTTCTTTCTTTCCTTCTTTCTTTTCTTCTTTCTTTCTTTTCTTCTTTCTTTCTTTTCTTCTTTCTTTCTTTCTCTCTTTCCTTCTTTCTTTCTCTCTTTCTTTCTTTCTTTCTTTATTTCTTTCTTTCTTTCTTTCTTTCTTTCTTTCTTTCTTTCTTTCTCTTAATACATGGTTAAGGGGATAAAACAGCATGGCATTGAAATAAAGACAGACCATGAGATCAATAGAAGAGGGCTGAATATCCCAAGAAAGATCCTCACATATGTGAACAATTACACTTCAATAAAGGAGCAAACAATATGAAGAGGAACAAGGAAAGTCTCTTCAACAAATGGTGTTCGGAAAACTGGTTGGATATATGCAAATATAATGAACTACAGTCTCTATAATATCATTCAAAAAAAGTTAAATCAAAATCAATTAAAGACCTTGATTATCAGACATGAATCCATAAGATACATTGAGGAAAACATAAGCAGAACTCTCCAAAGTCACATCTTTAGAAAGTCAATTCATTTTTAAGAACACAATTAGTTAAGAACACAAATAATTAGAGCTAATTATTTTCCTTCGAAGAACTAGTCGTTCTGCTTTGTAGCTTTGTGCTTGGGCATGCTGACATGCACAGATATGCAGATAAATAAACACTAAATATTCTCAGTGACGGTCTCTACTTCAAGACTGAAAATTCTGCAGAGGAGGATCCTGGTCCCATGCTGACCTCCCTATCTCCAGGTTTGAGCCAAGTGTATATAGCATGACTAGTCTATAAAAATGTGCTGAACAATTAAATTAATCAACACGCCTGGTTGACTTGAGAAGAAAAGAGGAAGAACAGGCCTGAGCAGTTCTCAGCATTAACTACCAAGATAATGATTTTTCCAGGAGGGAAGACAATATTTAACCAGCTGTCAAGAGAGGCAAGAAAATGCAAAACAACTCATTTTACTTCAGAGAGAAATTCTCAAGACTTGAACTGTTTCATACATTATCCACGACAGAGTTCAAGTAAACAATTTCAATGAAGGAACATCACCACAATTCACAGCACAAATCCCTCCTGTGCACATTTAGGAAATGTAGAAGCTCAAAAGATATGATTGGACAAGACACAGCTCCTGAATGAGCAGTTCCAGGCAGGTGTATTGTGTGTTTTCTGTGCTTTCTCAGCAACAAGCACCTATTTTGGCCTGAACGTGTGAGTGCATCACCCTTCCTTGAACAGTCCATCTTGTTGGACTTCCCAAAACCCCTCTTGGGGCTATCTGGCCTTGGAAGTGAGCAGAAGTCATTTCAGACACTCTTTAGAATGCAGAATTCAGACCCACCAGGTGTTAGCAAAGATTTCTTTCTAAGAAAGACCTGAGAAATGAGAGAATAAGACTTCCCAATTCCGGCACCGTTGTTCTGTATTCCAGAAGCTCTTCATTTTCTCTGCTCCCACCACAGGAAAATGTTTGGTCTCCAAGGAAATAAGCCAATTAAGCAGTTGCTTAAGGGTGAAAGCAGAATCACAGGGAAATTTTAATGGAGCCACTGAAATTGAAGGAGGATGATACTTTGTGGAACTCAGATAGACAGGCACCAGTGCTATTCGGTTCAGAGATCCTTGACCCACAGACTCTGCAATTCAGCAGTCTGAGGCTTGGAAACAAGTTGCCCTTTGACAACAAGAGTTTGTTGGGGAGAGATGGATAATAGAAGGTGAAAATAATACCTAAGCTGCAGACAACATGTTAGGTAAGCTGTGTTAACACGTAAATTATTAAAGTTCAGGGATCCAAATCCATCCTTTGCTGCCATTTTCACCTACTGGGATCTCATGAGGTAAAGACCTGTGTGTCACTGTTTTTTCATGGAAGAGTCTCCATCTGGACCTCTGCATCTTTACTGATTTCTCTGAAAGTCCAGCTTTGCCCAAGCTCTCTACAGGGAGCAGGATCAAAGTGGAAGGATATGTGCAGAATGTGGGTATAACAAAGAGCAAGAAAACTTTCTAAAACATTCCAATGAAATGGAAAAGAAAATGAAAATGTAAGCCTCTTAAAATGTAAATAGTGCCAGCAGGCCTCACTATGTGCTGAATTCTGCCAAGAAAGAAGGGAGGGAAGGGAAGAAGGAACAAAGGTGGGAAGGAGGTTCTGAGATGAGGTACGAAAGAGAGAAATTTATTCCCACAGTAGTTGGGTCAACTCACACCATCATCCACACCTCCCTGTCTACAATATTGGGTCTAATGTTATTCTCTTTCTCCATTAATACTGATATTAGGACAATCAAAAATCAATGGACCTAAAGCAGTATCCTGGCTGCCAGAGAATCATGTCTTAGAACATATTCACCTGCTTCCCCACCTAGACTAATTCTTTTCCCATTGGTAAGAAGGAAAAAGCTCATTGCTGGGACATTTTTTATGACCAACCACATAGTCCTCTCACCTGCTCTTTCTAGCTATTCTCTCCTCTACAGACCATCTGTATACCCAGATGGTGACATGCTTCTCCTGTTAGTAGAGGAGGTGCCTACTCTCACCACAGTGGCCCCAGAAAGCCACTGTGTGGGAAAACTACTTCAGATGCAACCTACATTCTTGGTTCAGAGGCTACTAATAAGTAAGTCATGGTTTGGACTGTATGCATTGGCAAGGGGTCCTCAAAATTTTTAAACAGGGGGCCAGTTCGCTGTCCCTCAGACTGTTAGAAGGCCAGATTATAGTTGTTGTTTTTTTTTTAATTATGAACAATAGTGGCCCATGTGCCTGATACTGAGAGGTGGAGTTAAAAGACAGAGAGAACAAGGGGAGTTAGAGTCAGGAGTGAGGGGCACATCCCACACATATACACTGACACCCAAGAGGAGCTGGCTGCTAAGCTGGACAGGCAGCAGTAGCAAAAACACCTGGCAGGCTGGATAAATGTCCATGACAGGCTGTATGTGGGCCACGGGCCATAGTTGAAGGACCCCTGCATTTGCACAATTACAAAATTGGAACTTGGGCATGTCACTTCTTTGCATTTGCTTTTCTAAGGTTGTCCTGTCCAGAAGTAACTTGATCAAATGTTCCCTTCATGGATAGTTACTGTCTCTTTCCTTTTTTTTTTTTTTTTTTTTGGCATAGCTCTTTTTGGTCCCAGATGTAACCATGAACCACAAAAGCATCATTTTTTTTTCTGTTGCAAAATTGGGAAGATAAAATTTGCCACTGAGGTGAGCAGAAATTTCCAGGAGGTTATTTTTCTTCCTTGACGTTAGGAAAGCAGTGTTTCTTGACAAATACGCTTCTCCGATGTGATGAAGGAATTGTAGCACTGGAGCAGGATTGTGTGCAGGGCAAACACCATTTGTTATTATGACTTTAAACAAACCAAAAGGACTTGCTCAGCAGCACTAAACCCAACTGACTTTCAACTGCTCACGTAGTTCCTTGCTTGTGCAAACAGAACAATGCAGCCATTTAGTTGCTCTGTTTTGCACATTCATTCAATATTTAATAGCCTTCAGAGATTCTTGTTCGTTTGAAAATAATGTACTGTTAATGAAAACTCTTCTGTCCAAAAGAAGTGATAATCACTGCTTGATATCACTGCTTGTTGTCTATGAATAAAAAAGTTTTGAAAATATATATACCTAACTCTCAGGTTAGCAGAAAGAAAAAGGAGGGGAAAAGGAATATGTTTCACTAATTTATGTACTTGCATGTATTTTCTGCTAAGTTATTAAAACTAAAGTGGTCAAGAATTTGACACATTTTATGTGTCTTTCATGTACACCTCCTATAAGGATTTTTTCTTTGATTGTATACATGATGAAACAAAGATGGTAGAAACTTGCCTTGGTTAAACAGATTTTGCTGGAATCCTATACTAGAATCCAAATTCCTAGCCACGGTGCAATGTTGGTTGATTCTTTGTACTGATTTGGAAAATGATGTGATTTAATAATTTAAATGGTGTGGCTAAAGAATGGTTGGTTCCACTAAGAAATGTTTCAGTGTCTAATACATGTGCCTTAGGCTGCAGATTTGACCTCCAGTGCTGTCTGATGCATAAAGCACAGTGCTGGCACCTCAATGTCTGAGGTCCCTAATGCACCAAGGGATTTTTGGCACATTGCAGCCAGGTGTATGTAAACACAACTAAACAAGTGTGTGACTGCCTGATCTCAGCAACGTCAACAGAGGAATGGGAAGTGAGAAAAAATATATGTAGTGGGGCCAGCGAAAGAGGACAGGGATTATGGTGCTTGTCTTGCACGCGGTAAGCCTCAGTTTGAACTCCTGCAACACATATGTTTCCCTGAACACCTGAGTAAAACCTGAGCACCACCAGAGAAGGCCCCAAAACAAACAAGCAAACAAATACATATTGGAACCGAATGCAGTGACCTTGCTTGCCTAATTTAACTACTCAGAACAAATCAAGTGCAGAAGTTAACCTTGCCCTCAGAGATTTGGCCTTTGCTCTTAATTTCTAAAGAGTGAATTTCTACAGGAGAGTTTGGTTCAGTGTGGGGTTCAGTCATCCCAGAAGGAAAAACAATGTGATTTGGGTTATAACCTTTTGAATTTTATATTTTATCAGCAACCTTTCTCTGAACATACTTATGTCCAACTGTGAATTGTTCCTTCAAAGGATCCAGTTGGGGATTGGCTCTGGAGGCACCAAACTTGCAGTTAGTGATGGAAAAACAGGGTAGTCTTGGAGAGGGACTGTCTCCTTTAACTTGTGTTTGGTGCCAATTCCTCAGATTTCCTCCACTTCGTCTTCTGGAAAATGACTGAAAAAATAATCTCTAACGCATTTCCATAAAGCCCAATAGTATTATCCTGTCAAGGATACTGGCTTTTTTTTTTTTTTTCCCAGTAGGACTCTTCCAGGGACTGGCAGCCTTAATCCAAGAAAGCCCATACTAAGGAGATAGATAGAGAGCATGTGAAAATTTGGGACTATCATTTATTCTGCATGAATAACTCTAGCGATGTCATTCACATAAAGGGACAACAGCAATCATGGGAGTGTAATTGAGGGGAGGCAAATTCTCTGAGCTGTGCATTTTATTTCTACACCTAAATAAATAGCTAGTGGGTTCTGTTCTACTATAGAATAGAGATTGTTTAACTCAAGGGAGCTCATGTGCTCTCACCCTACTTCTACTTCAGCCCCTAGAGTCAGAGAACTGTCAGACTCAGCAATCTAAGACTTGCCGACCAATGTCATCTGATTTGGCTGGCAGCCAGTGGTTCCACCATGGGGGGAAGCTTTCACCAATGAGTCTTTCAGCTTGAGTAATACTGAAATGTTTATATAAGTTTCAGAATGTTTTAAGACACAAGAGGAAAAGGTCTGAATCGAGTCATAAAATTCTTTGTTTTCGGGGCTGGCGAGGTGGTGCTAGAGGTAAGGTGTCTGCCTTGCAAGCGTTAGCCAAGGAAGAACTGCGGTTTGATCCCCCGGCATCCCATATGGTCCCCCCAAGCCAGGGAAATTTCTGAGCGCTTAGCCAGGAGTAACCCCTGAGCATCAAATGGGTGTGGCCTGAAAAAAACAAAAAAAAAAATTCTTTGCTTTCAAAGGTCCCCAGTTTATTGGTCAAGGCAGTGGCTTCTCACTCAACATTTCCTTGAACTTGTTTGTTGACTATTGTTGTTGTGTTGTCTTGGTGTTGATATGTGGTGTTGTGTTGATATTGTTGTGTTGTGTTGGTACGAAGATTTGAACCCAGGGCCTTTCATGTGCAAGGCAAATGTTCTTTTGTCTGAGCTACATTCCTGATCCCCTGAGCATCATTTTGATTTATTCATTGCATAGTGGAAAACCTTCAACAAGAGGAAACAATAAAGGCCCATACTTATCGCCCACCAGGCTCTACAGACACCAGTATAGATGCCTGCTTCCTTTACAGACTCTACATATTTCCTCTTACATCCAATGTGTTCATAATTACCTTATCTCATCCTCTCAATGGCTTAATCTTTCAGGTACCATCCTTTGTTCTTTTATTTGTGAAGGGGCAAGAAGGTGAGTCTCTAAAACATGAAGCAATTTTTCCCTGTTCACATTATATATGGACAGAATAATGATCCTCCAATGATGGCATGCTGTCATCTCCTAAATATGCCAGGTGTCATATTTATGGGCCAAGAAATACTTTGCAGATTTTATTAAGATTTTGGATTACTCAGATATATCCAATAATAAAAGGGGCCTTAAAAAGGGGGGACAGTTGGGGCCGGTGAGGTGGCGCTAGAGGTAAGGTGTCTGCCTTGCAAGCGCTAGCCAAGGAAGGACCACGGTTCGATCCCCCGACATCCCGTATGGTCCCCCCAAGCCAGGGGCAATTTCTGAGCGTTTAGCCAGGAGTAACCCCTGAGCATCAAATGGGTGTGCCCCCCCAAAAAAGGGGGAGACAGGAAGATAAAAGTGGAATAGGAAGATAAAAGTGAAATATGAAGAAGAGCTGGGACTCATGTGAGGAAGGGGCCACTAGCCAAAGAAAGCAAGTGACCTAGAGAAACTGGAAAAGAAAATAATCTCCAGAACCTTCAGCAGAAATATAGCCTCACTTAAAAATTTCAAGAATGTTGGGGCCAGAGAGATAGCATGGAGGTAAGACATTTGCCTTGCCTGCAGAAGGACTATGGTTTGAATCCCGGCATCCCATATGGTCCCCTGAGCCTGCCAGGAGCAATTTCTGAGTGTAGAGCCAGGAGGAACCACTGAGCGCTGCCAGGTGTGACCCAAAAAACAAACAAACAAGCAAACAAAATTAAGAATGTTAAGTTAATTCATTGGTGTCATTTGAAGTCACTAAGTTAATGGCAATTTGATAGCAAAGAGAAAGAATAAATTAATACATATTCTAAGTGATTTACTGGGACTTTAAAACTAAGCAATTTACCTCTAAATAGGAGTGCTTAGCTCAATGTACTTGTCTCAAGTCATTCTCCCCATCTAGAATCTTTTTCTTTTTTCATTGTATGTATGTGGAAAGTGCTCAGAAGTTACACACATCTCTGTACTTGGGGCTTGCTCTGTGTTGGAAGTGGGGTGGATGAGCCATGAAACTGTAGTTGGAACTGGTACTCTCATCCCGATTGAGCTATTTTTCTGGACTCTACTACTACAGTTGCTCTTTTCTTATTTTTTTTGGTTCACAATGGTGGAGGTTGGGTAGGGTGTTTAGGCCAGATCTGACAGTGTTCAGGAGTATTTCTGACTCTGTGCCAATAAGTAAACTCTGGAAGTGCTCAGAAAACCAGATATTTGAACCTGGGTTCACATCATGTAAGGCTTTCCTTATATTCTATCTCTTTGACCTACCTGTGGAGTTCTACAGCCAATACAGAGACTAAGAGGTTAGCTGAGCAAATCTAGCCTACTCACTTACACTTTATAACCTGTTTCCTCAGTAGGAAAAGATGGGATAATGATGGTGCAGAATTTTGGGGAATTTTAAAAGGATTCAATAAAATAGTCCAAGTATATCAACAAATACAAAGCCTGGCAAGAGAAAAACACACTAAAAATATATTACTCTCTTAAAACTTTATTGAGTGTTTAATATTGCCCTCTAGCCTTTTGTAGGAAGCGTTGCCTTTGGAATTTCATGTTGGCAACAGACCATCACAAGATTTCATAAAAACAAAAATATTTTCTCATTTTCACATAAATTTAGTGTTCACTTATTCAGTGTTATTTACAAATAAATGCTGTAATGGGTTGACTAGTATCTTTGCAAAATTCCTGTCAACTTAAACCTTCAGACTAGGAACTTATGAGTAAATAGCATCCTTGCAGCTATAATCCTAGCAAGAATTGAAATGAGATTGTCCTGCATATGGAATGGGTTCTGAATCCCAACAGGGTCTTTAGGGCAGAGTGAAGAGCTCAGAGGGATACCTGGGCAGAATAACATGCACATGGAGACAGAGACTGGAACACAGTTGCTGAACCAGGCTCACCAAAGAGGGCTGCAGTAGACCATTGGAAGTAGGGAAGAAGCAAAGAAGGATCAGCTCAAACCTCCAAACCCTCTGATTTCACATTTCAAGTCTTTGAATTTTGTGAAAGTTCACCTCTGCTGCCTTTACCCATCAGTCTCTGTTAACTTGTCACAGAGTCACAGGAAATGGTTACAAACGGGTGTTTGGGTTCTCCTCAAATCACCCTCCACTTTTAGGAACAACTGCATCATCTGCTCAATGCCTAGGCCCTAGATCCCTCATAGATGACAGTTCCTAGTGGGTCACTCACTGCCTCCTCTCTGCTTGGTAACATGTGGACATCAGGCAGCAAGGAAAAGGCAAGGCAGAGTCCATAGTGTAAAACAAGCAAGTTGACATGAGTGTTAATGAAGCATTTGTTTCTCTGCTGCTCATAAAAGAGATGGAATATCGATAATATTGATATTGTACCCTGGTCCTGATAAAAGATTACCTATTGAATTTTATCTATTCATTAGTTTGGGGAACATACCAGAGGTGTTCAGGGTTGCCCCTTGGCTCTGTGCCAAGGGTAGGTCTTGGGGTCCCATGTGCTGTGTTGGATAATTAAACCAGGATCAGCCACATGGATGGCAAGCACCTTAGAGTTTTCTAGCACTATTTTTTATTATTACTAAAAGAAAGAAAAAGAAAGAAAGAAAGGAAGGAAGGAAGGAAGGAAGGAAGGAAGGAAGGAAGGAAGGAAGGAAGGAAGGAAGAAAGAAAGAAAGAAAGAAAGAAAGAAAGAAAGAAAGAAAGAAAGAAAGAAAGAAAGAAAGAAAGAAAGAAAGAAAGAAAGAAAGAAAGAAAGAAAGAAAGAAAGAAAGAAAGAAAGAAAGAAAGAAAGAAAGAAAGAAAGAAAAAGAAAGAAAGAAAAGAAAGAAAGAAAGAAAGAAAGAAAGAAAGAAAGAAAGAAAGAAAGAAAGAAAGAAAGAAAGAAAGAAAGAAAGAAAGAAAGAAAGAAAGAAAGAAAGAAAGAAAGAAAGAAAGAAAGAAAGAAAGAAAGAAAGAAAGAAAGAAAGAAAGAAAGAAAAAGAATTTCCCTTCTGCAAGCACCAAGGATCAAAGACTTCAAGCACCACTGAGTCTGGCGCCCCCCAAAAATGAACAAATAAGTCTCACACACAGGCTCTTGCATGTTCACCTAGACTTAAAGGCAATAACGACGAGGCAAGTAACCTTGGGAGTTCATTGAGGTTCATCACTCTCTGGCTCAGTCCAGGTCCTTTGGCCTATGTTTGCCTCTTTCATGGCTGCATCACCAGGTGCCTTTTCCTCAAATCCCCCCATGCACAGCAATGTATGGCCTGTGGATTTTATCCTTCTGGGCTCATTGATTAACGCATCCATGTCCCTTTGCATGAAACAAAGCACCAAAAACATCAGGTGATGTTGCCAATCATTTGCATCCTTTTTGAGTGTCTCCTGCCATATTGATGTGACCAAGTAAAATCATCAATAATGTATCTACGTAGACAGCAAAGCGAGGGTGTGGGGTTGGGTTGGTGACTGTTCCCGTGACTGTTCCTGGCAGACTTGTCAGTGTGGCAACTTGGTGACTGAAAAATGACATGAGAGGCAACATTTAAATAAGCAATGCAACAGTTATTACCAATTCCTTGATAGTTTTATTGGGAGAGTAGAAGCTCCAAAACAGTGCTCATGAATCCCCAGGGGTCCACCCACAATTTTCAGCAAGTTCCATGCAAGGGTATAAAACTGCCAAGGCTTAGATCCTTGGTGCTAAAGATTCTCCAAGCCACCAAGGTAGTACCCAGGGGCCTCTAGACCCATACCCTGTGATGCTTGAGGAAGTTTGCAGTGCTAGGAGGGGGTGAACACTTAGCATGCACTCTTAACTACTGTCCTATCAACCAATCCCCTTGATGTTTACAATCAATAGGTTACTACCAAAAATTTATGAAAATCAGTTATGGAAAAAAAATCACTTCAGAGAATAAAGATACAGTGATAAACCAAGTGTCATGTATTTCCCATAAAGATGGGGATAGAGTAGGGGCAGGTGAAGGGATTGAGGGACATAGAGTAGCCCCCTGTCAAAGGAGAAGGGTGGCGAGCACAGAGGGCTGAAGCAATGTTTGCAGGTGCTATTAGCTCAAGGAGAGGAGCAGGGGTACTGCAAAATATCCCACTCTGGGTTGGGCAAAAGCCCCCCACCCTGTGTGGAGGTGGAAAAGCACCTCTCAAACATCCCCATAAGGTGGAGTGCAGAGTCCACACACTCTCCCTGCTCCTCCTAAAACTCAGAACAAAGCACCAACTCTACAGAGACTCTCTGCTTTCCAGTCTCCATGTCAAACTAGGCCAATTCAGCAACCAGCAGGGCCCACTGACTAATTTCCCAGCGTTCAGAGGATTATTTTTGAAGGTATAAATGAATGTCACTCTTTGAACCTCAGAACACAGCTCACCCTATATGAATCATGGGGCTAATCCAGCGTAGGACTCAGGATGGTGTAGGCTGTATTATTTGTCCTGGGCCCAGGGAAGAAAGCAGTGATATATTGAAAGCTGGGTGTTTTCCGAGTGGAGCATTAACACAGTGAATTATACGGGGGAATGCAAATGAAAGAACGGGAAAGTGACCTTGAGTTCTGCAGTTCATACTGGTTTCCTGTGAGCTAATAGCCAGGCTGATTGAAAACATCAGGAGCAGGGTTACAGATGTTCTGATTATTAAACAGAAAACATTAACAACTTGGTTGTACATTGAAACACACCAAGATGGGAAAATAAGCACAGGGCAGAGGGGCAAAGTTCTGTGAATTTTCCCGAAGTGTTTACTTTTTCCTTTGAAGTGTCATCTCAGTGGGGGGATATTTTCAAATATCAGTTAGGGCAGAAATTCCATCAAAGAATTTATCGTCGAGCAGACTTGTTTGCAGCCCTACAAGGTCAACAAGTTTAATGCAATCCACTTCTAAAAACTGCCTGTGGAAATCTAAAGCTGTTAAGTCACATTTTGGAGTAAGCCTGTAGCATACTGCACCTGTAGGGGGAAGAAAAGGCAGTGAGAAAAACTATTAGAACTCCAAGTGACATGTTCATCATACAGGATAAGACAGGGGGACACAAGAAATGTCTAACTGGAGCTGAGCCCAGGCTTAGGGTTTCTGCTGAATTCAGGCCATGTGCCTAAAAACCACAGATAAACTCACAAAAAGAAAAATCTGACTAATATGACAGACTTTACTGGATTACTAAAATGTTCCACCTATAAACTGACCTAAAATAGTTCACCACCCTCCAGTTGAAAAGTTGGTTGAAACTGGAGCCAACTTTTCATGCACATCTGAACATTTGAGCTAGGAGTGTGGTTCTTCAAGCACCAGTCTGTGGGCCAGTGCTCGTGATAAGTATAGAAAGGATGATGAACACTTATGTCAGGAATTTCTCTCTGCTCTGATAAAGGGCTGCTGAAATAGCAGCCCTGAATTCCACAGAGCTCCTGAGGGCTTTCTCCACTAAAGTGGCATCTTGTCTCTCCCTTTAGTGAGTAAAGCCACTTGACACATTGAGAAACTAGCTCGGGCAAGGGGCTGCTCCATCCTGGCTCATATTCATAGCTAAAAAAGACTAAGTTTTACTTTGTGAGTCAATGTTCCACTTCAGGACAGAAAAGACCCAGAATCACTAGGGGCCATTTGTGGGACTTGCTGTTTGATGTCAAAAAGACTAGAGAGAAATTTCTCTCACCAGAGTGAGAGAAATAGAATACCTGTATCTAATACAGGCAGGGGTGGAGGAAGAGGTAGAGGGGGACAATGATGGTGGGAAGGTTGCCCTGGTGAAGGGGATTGTTCTTTTCTATAACTGAAACCCAACAACGAACATGTTTGTAATCATGGTGCCTAAATAAAGATATTATTTTAAAAAATAAATAAAACTATCTTTTATGTTAAAAAAGAAAAGCAGGAAGGGTTTCTAGTTTAATGTGCCTGTTTACCAAAAAAATGTGCATCCACATTCACTTTTCCATCGAGAATATCATCTGGTTGAGCAGAGTTAAGGGCCACATCCTAGCCGAATCCGAAGGTCATCCTAGATGACCAACATCTCTCTGGGAACACACACAGGGGGTGTGCCAAAATGTAGACAGTGGACAGTCTCCAAAGCAAGGGGTGTGAATGGTCTGGGAGAGCTTTCAGAGGGTGGTCTGCTTTGCCTATTGTCAGCTTTGAAAATGAAATTTGGGGGGGGGGGTTGGGGCCAGATCTGGCAGTGCTCAGGGGTTGCTCTTGGCTCTATACTCAGAAATTGCTCCTGGCAGGGTCAGGAGACCATATGGGATGCCAGGGATCAAACCCAGGTTCATCCCGGGTCGTCAGCATGCAAGGCAAATGCCCTACTACCATGCTACCACTCTAGCCTTAAAGATGAACTTAATTTAGTTATTTGTTGTGGATGGAGGGTAAGAAAAATCTATGAGTGCTCAGGGTCATTCCTGGCTAATCACTCAGGGGACCCTTTGTAGTGCAGGGGATCAAACTGGTGTCAGTCACAGGCAAGGCAAGTGCCTTAACTCCCCTATCATTTCTTCTACTCTCAGAATTCTCAGCTTGGAGAACTTGAGTGCATCAGTCCTTCATTACCTAGAGAAGAAAGGGCCCACAAACACAGTTCACTCTGGGTTCACGCCTTCATGTGGATATAATGACAGCCAATAAAGCTTATTCCTCATGCCACAGTAATGTTAGATAATTATCCTCCATTACCAAGCGAGGGAATCAATGGAAAGGGTAATTGTTGACCAGATCACTGGTCAACTGGAAACTGGAAAATAAAGAAATTTGGATTTTTCTCCCAAGTTTGCCTTTATAAAAGCTACATGAAGGGCCAAAGCCATAGCACAGTGAATAGGGTATTTGCCTTGCACTCGGCCAACTGGGTTCAATCATGGTATCCCATATGGTTTTCTGAGCCTGCCAAGAGTAATTTCTGAGCACAGAGCAAGGAGTCACTTCTGAACCCCACATGGTGTGGAAAAATAATGAGCTACATGAACGTAGGCAAGTCCTTAAGCCTCAGTTTCCTCCTCCATGAACTATTACTGTGGTTATTTACTTCCTGTTTATTTCCCAGGAAGTAGGAAGTCAAGAAATCCCTAAGTCTAAAGATTGTGAAAAGTTCCCAATAAACAAGAGAAAGATGTTTTGAGGGACAAGAACAATAGCTCAGTGGGGAGGGCATATGCTTTGCAGGAGCCTGTCTGAGTTCAAACCCTGGCAACCCCTAGATTCCCCTAAACCGAACAGGAGTGACTCCTTAGTGCAGAGGCAGAAGTAAACCCTGAGCACCACCTAGTCTGTCCCCAAAACAAGACGGAAGACATTTTGATTCATAATAAATGAATCTCTCTCTGTCTCTCTCTACTGGGACTTGACTTCTTTGGATTCTGGACTCAGCAATTGTTCAACCCTCCAGGGCCTGCCAGTTCCCAGAGGTCCTGGTTCCAAAGTCACGCAAACAACTGTTGAGCCAAGGAAAGGGAATGCAGAAAAGGCCTTTCCAGAATGTGCAGGAAGCTGCCAGAGAATCAAAGGCAGGTGGGCATTCCTGTCATCTAAAAGGAAAAATCCTACTTTGTCCTGAGATATCTTCATGGAGGCTTGAATGCAGTCAACCTGGGTTTGATCTCCAGCTCTGCATATAGTCCCTCTGGCACCACCAGGAGTCATCCAAGAGCCAGGAGTAAAGCCCTGAGCATAGTCAAGCATGCCAACACCACAAGAAAACAATGACAAAATTGGGCGGGAAAGATAGCACTGTGGTAGGGCGTCTGCTTGTACGAGGCCAACCCGGGATGAACCCGGGTTTGATTCCTTGCATTCCATATGGTTCCCAGAGTCTGCCAGGAGAGATTTCTGAGTGCAGAGCCAAGAGTAATCTCTGAGCGCCGCCCCCCCCCCAAAAAAAAACACAGAAAAAAATTAATAAAAATTGTTAACCAATCAATTAGAGTTGTGAAAGCATATATTCATAGGGAAAAGAGTTCAGAAATTTGGAAGAAATACTGTATCACACACACACACACACACACACACACACAAATTCAGAGAGGAGACTGAAGTAATAGTACAGCAGCTAGGGCGTTTGTTTTGCACGCAGACCAATCTGGGTTCAATTCCTGGCACCCCCATAAGGGCCTCTGATCTTTGAGAGCAGGGTTAATAGTAAAGGTGGTACAGTACAACTCGAACCAAAAAAAATTTTTTTAAATGCACAAAGAGCCACATCTCAAAACCAAGAAATCCAAGGGCAGGTCCAGAGGTAAAGAGCAAGAGGGAAAAAACAGACCAGTGAGACAGGAATTAATGATTAAAATAAACAATGAGAAACAACTTCCTGTTAACAGGACATCTTGAGTCAGCAGGCTCAAAGGACCCCAACCCTACCCCCAAGTCCTCTAGTCCCAGACAGGATTCGTGAAACACGGTACACACACCCCAGAAGAACAGGGAGGTAATGTTCACAGCCTGCTCCACAATACCGTTAATGCTCCAGGAACCTCAGAACAGGAAACTTGTTACAGAGTTCCAGGGCGGGAATTAATACATCACATCCTTTGGGGTAAGGCAATTTGGGAGGAAGCTGGACAGAGAAGGTGTGGAAGGAACCAAAAAGTGCTCTGTTTAGGGAAAGTTCCCAAAGTTAGAGTTCCCAGAGTTAGGGTTCCCAGAGCACCCAAGCGTCCTGTCTAGGGACACACCACACACATTCTCCTTGCGTGCAAAAAAAAAAACCCAACACATACATAGACTTGCAAAGGAAAGGGACGCGCTGGCATTGCTGAGCTCGCGAGGGGAAACCAGCTGGAACTGATAGAGTAACTTCATCATGTTTTTTGTTTGTTTAAAAAAAATGTTCCAACCTTGACTTTGAACTTTGTAAAGTCAAAGAAAACATAAAGCTGAATTCTAGCGAAGCACATTTCCTTGCCTGCGTTTACTTAGCAGTCTGATGAAACACAACAACACAATGCCAGGTACTGCCATGTCCCTGCCTGCCCATGTGCTCTGCATGGCGTCGAGGTTGATGGAGGAAACTCTGGATCCTGGATATTCCCAAGGACATCTTTTTGCCTTCCAAAGGTGGGCGGGAGAGGTTGGAAACAGTGACTGCTTTGCAACTATGACCTTTGCCCGCTCACCTTCACCTACAAACATGCACCCCTTTGGAACGTTTAATTTGAGGAGTATATATAGCAGAATATATTCAACATACACCTGAACCCTGTACCATCCTGTGAAGTGTGCCAGATATCTTTGAGGTTCATCCTTCACTCGGGATTAATTTGCATTTCTTTTAATATCAATGGGATCATCTAAAAAAATTTACTCCCTGGGGCTGCTGTGATGAATTATGACAAACGAAATGGCTTATTCAACAGATATAGACTCTTTCCCCACTTTTGGAGACTAGAGTCAAAAAAGCAAGCTGTGGGCAGAGTAGTAATCTTTGGAAGGTTTTAGAGGATTCCTTCCTTATGTCCTGAAGCTTTTGGTGCTCCAGGTGTCTTTGGCGTATGGAATCAATCCATTTCTATCTTCATCTACACATGGCTCCCTCCCTGTTATTGGTACTTGCTCTTCCAGAAACAGCAGTTATTTATTAAGGACCCTTTCTAAATGTACAATGAGTATCTTTTTCAAATAAAAAAAATTATTTACTTATTTATTTTTGGTTTGGGGGCCACACCCGGTGACACTCAAAAATTACTCCTGACTATGTGCTCAGAAATCGCTCCTGGCTTAGGGGACCACATGGGATGCCGGAGGCTTGAACCATGGTCGTCCTAGGTTAGTGCACGTAAGGCAAATGCCCTACCGCTTGCACCACCGTTAAATCATAAAAATTTCGGGAGAGTCATACCTAGGGATGCTCAAGGACACTCCTGGCTGTGCTCAGAAGTCACTCCTGATGGTACTCAGAGACCATTTGGTACTGGAATCAAACCTTCTGTATGACAAGTATGTCAAATCTATTTCTCTTGCTTATTGATATTACTCTCAGCAAAGACCCCATTTCCATACAAAATCACTGCCACTAAGGGAAAAATTCAAAGTCTTCTGTTTCTTTTTATACATTACTATCAAACTCACAAAGCCTCTGGCACCAGATATGTGTATACATGTGTATGTGTGTATGTAGGTTTCCCCATAACAAGAAATTCTATGTGATACCAGTTGAGTGTCCTGGTTAACTCAATTTTACCTCAGTCTTCTTATGTCCGCTCCCATGATAAAACACAGACCCCAAGTCTGTCCCCATCTCATTTCAGATGTCAACTGCAAATTACCTGGGCTTTGGAGCAACAGGCTATACATCAGAGGTTCCAGTAACACCTCCTTGGGCTTATCTATTTGTGATAGTTGTTCTCCAAACTTATGAACAGAGTTGACTTGACTTTTACCAGTTTGTTACCAAAGAATATGATAAAGACCCTGGAGAACCTTCCAGAGAGAGGCAAAGCTCAAGACAAGAAATGTAGACCGGGGCATGGAGCTGCCATGTTTGTCCTCAATATGCCACTCTGCCAGCCTTGTCCCACCATAGCCCACATACATGGACCACCAAGCCAACACTGGAATTTGTATGGTGGCTTTATCATGTCAATGCAATGATACTAATTTACCTCTATCTCTGACTCTTTTCTCTTCTTTGGAAAATGTTGGAGTGGGGGGAATGGAAAGCAGGTTGAAAATCCAAGCTCCCAAACTTGGTCTTTCTTGGGATAAGACCCAGCCTAGGAGTCACCTTATGAGAACAAAAGATAACGCTATCACCCAGGAAATGCAAGGGATTTGGAAACTGACTCAGGCACTGGCTCAGAAATCAAATATTAAACCCGAAGATGTCCCTGGTGTTCTCATTACTTGGGAAACTAGTAGAGTTCAAGGAGTTCTGGATCAGGATCCAGGCCAGGGACCAGTATATATTTTCTATTATCTCTGTCACCTTCATAAGGACCTGTGGTAAGACTTGGACATGATTAAGTTCAGATATGCCACAATCCAATTCTTTATTTACTCATCTGAGAATGGACATTTGGATACCTTCCATTTGTTACATCACACATCAAATTGCAAACATGCTTTCATTTTTTCTGGGTAAATGTGCTTTTACTCTATGTGTATCTAATTTTATATAACAGACGATTTTTTCACTGGAGGGGTAAATTGGGGTCATCTCTAGTGGTGCTGCAGGCATACTTTTGATTCTGTCTGTATTCAGGGATCACTCCTGGCAGTGCTCAGGAGACTATTTCCTGGGATCAAACCAGAACTAGCTAAACACAAAGCAAATGCCTTCACCCCTAAACTATCTTTCTTGTCTGTATCTAAATTTAAATCAAATTTTCAATGAATTTCTCAAAGTCATTAGACTACTTGATTCTACTATGATCAGGGCATAAGAATTGCAGGTACTCTATCTTTCTACCGGAAGGTGTCTTTTATAAACCTTTATGATGGTGTATCTGATTGTGGTTTTTATTGTGCATTTCCATGATGACTGATGATGATGAATATTCTTCCATAAGCTTATTGACTATTCATATATTTTCCTTGTAAAATGCCTGCCTAAATCTTTTGCTCATCTCTAATCAGGTTACTTTTCTTATTCTTGTAACCCTTCATTCTGAAAAGTGTTGTGGCTTATTTTCCCCTTTACAAGTAAAAGCAAAACCAATTTTTATTTGGGGCTGGAATGTGTGCCAAATGTGGAATAACCCAAGAGAGACATTTTCCAAACCAGAACCAAAAGTCTGTCCTGGACCACAGAACAGCATTGGTGATGAGCTGAAGAGAAACATTCCCCCTGTTCCTCCATAGATGGATCACACCCGTGATGTGCTTTTTACCCACACAACCCTACACAAGCTATCTATATCCCTGCTTCTCTGTCTCTTCATTAATAAAAGAAGAGGGTTGCAGTCTTGCTTCAAATTCCCCTCTATAAGTAGTTCTTCTGAGAAATGGTTAAAGTAGTCACAAAGAGCCTTCCATATATGCCCTATTTGAACACTCAAACCATTTTTAAAAATTCAGTGGGGCTCCTGAAGTCTGAAGAAAATCAAATTCAAGAAAGATGAAAGAGTTGTCTGTGCAGAGTGACAGATAGAGCCTGTGTCAGGGGAACTGTGGGAGATTCACTCTGGAATCGGCTCAGTGCAAACAGCAGCCCCTCAGCTCCCTGCTTGCCTGTAGCTCTGAAATTCCTGCATGCAGTGATGCTTATTTCCAGGTCATCCACATTCTCTCCCCCAAAAAGAGCATCAGAATCTTTCAGGATGACAATAGATGAGTATCTGTCAGAAACAAACCAGCCACTATTTCTGCTTGTAAGAAAGCTCGTCTGTGCAATAGCTCTGGATTCTTCCCATTGTGTTGTCTATTAAAAATTTGTAATAAAAGATTGTCCTTCAAAACTGAAAATGATTTGCCATGCACATGAGCTCATCTCTGCTTAGCAGTTTAATTCAATCAAAGAGCTCCCAGGGCAGTAAGTGAATTGTTTTTCCCCAAGGGGTGATAAGCATGTTTGACTTGCCCTTAGTTCTTTTTGTTACAAAGGCCATGGTTATGAGCAGTAACTTTAGGATCAGGGTTGATTCTGGGGCCACTGGGTTATGGTTCAGCAGCAGCAACTAGTCTGCATGGGGATTGGCCAAGAATCCTGATATCAAGTCAGAATTATATGACTTTAGGCTAAAGGACATTTGGCCAGCAGCCTTTAGATTTTATTAGCACCATGATCTCTAGTCATTGAGACTTGCCAACTAAAACCATAGAGTTAGGTGTTTTATAATGATCAAGTGGACCATTTAAAACACATTTGCCTTGATCAGGAACTAGAGCTTATACCATGGAATAAGAATCAATATAATTTCTTGCTTGTTGAACATCCAGGCCATAGAATATGGCAACCTTCAATTTTAAGCTGAGTTTAGCCCTATTCTTTTTTGTTTGTTTGTTTTTTTTTTTTTTTTTGTTTGTTTTTGGGCCACACCCGGCGCTGCTCAGGGGTTACTCCTGGCTGTCTGCTCAGAAATAGCTCCTGGCAGGCACGGGGGACCATATGGGACACCGGGATTCGAACCAACCACCTTTGGTCCTGGATCGGCTGCTTGCAAGGCAAACACCACTGTGCTATCTCTCTGGGCCCATCCCCTATTCTTAATTCTTAGGATTAAAAAACAAATATCAGCAAGGGGCAGTACCTATACCTGTAAGAAAAAAAGAACATGAATTTCAGGTATTTGGAGATAAGAAGTTTACACAGATGTGTAGTCAAGAAAATGCAAGACACTGTGTCTTCTCTAGGCTTATATTTCTGGTTGGTTTATGCCTAAAATGTATTAAATTGTTCTCTGTCTCTATTATATAGTCCTCATTGTTTTCAAAGACATGGTAATGGTGAAAGAATTTTAGCAAGTATGCATATATTCATGACCTTGATGATGTTATAAATATTTTACTGTATTTTCTTTATCGTGTATCAATCCGACTACTGCTTATTTTATTTTGGGGGCTTTTTATTTGAGGAACTCAGCAGTGCTTGGGGCTACTCCTGGGTTTGGCTTGGTGTCTGGGGGTCGTGTGTGTGTTCAGGAGACCATGCAGTGCTGGAGACTGAATTCCAAGCACTCTAGCATGTAAGTAATGTATTCAGGCCCTTTAAGCTATATCCCCAGCTCATCTTATTTTTAAATATAATTAAAAGTAAACAATGGATATCCATTCATAATTTTTATTTGAATGTTTTTTTCTTTCTTACCGAGTTTTTGTCAATTTTCATTGATCAATTTCTTTCCTCCATGAATAATTTAGAGACAAAAATATTCCCCCAAAATTCCAGAGATAGCTCTGTCAGACCAATCCCTTACCCCCAACTCTCAGTAGGCAATTCTCATTTTCTCTTCTTTTTTCTCATCCAAATGAACTAGACTGTCCCCTAAACTGACATTTAATTACTTTTATTTTCCCCAAAGTGAAAAGAGAAATAACCTTCAAAGGAAAGAAAGAAAGTCCCTCATCTGCCCTTGGTCCTCTAGGACTATTTATAGATCTCAGAACATTCCTTGTCAAACAATAGCAGCAATTTCTCTCCTTGTTTTCCTCTCCCCATTCTGGAATCTTCTCTATGTCTCTTCATTACCAGCGTCAATTCTGAAATAAAATTTATGATTAGAAAGACTATCAAAGGCTAATTAAGAATTCTATATAATTGTCGTAGGTGGAAAATATGTACTTTGTCCCTTCCTGAAACACTACTGATATATAAGTAGAGGAATAAAAAAATAATAAAGTCAGAAGGACAAATGGATTAGAAGAAGAAAGGCAACAGTGGAGATGGAGAGGACTAAAAATGGGTGAAAAACAGTTCTATTTGCTCTGTGAAACTCAAAAGCTCAAAAGCTAGGAATTGTCAGGGCTTGGGGCCAGGGCAGGGGTGTAGGTAGAATAAAGGATCACAGAAGACCAAGGAATGGCATAGGGCCAAAGATGCAGGTGCAGGGGCAAAGGATGATAGCACTGTGCCCCTGGCCTGTCTTCTCTGGAGAAAATGAATGGAATGCCACCTCTGAAATAGATCCCAAGCATAGCAGAGAGAAGGTATGAGGTGAGACATAGAAATAGGGATTGAATAGGGGAATTAACACTCTTCTCTTTCCTTGCCTGCTTTCACTATATTTGTGGTTCAAGAAATGGGGGGACTCAGATCAATATCCTTTAAAAAGATCCTCTAGAAAAATCAAGGTACAAGAGAGAAAAGTTGTATGCTATTTGGGGTTCCCCTCAAAATAATACACTCTCATGGGGGTGGGATGGAGAGGCAGTACAGTATTTGCTTTGCATGAGACCAACCCAGGTTCAATCCCTGGCACCCCTGAGCCTTGCCAGGTATGATTCCTGAGCATAGAGTCAGGAGAAGACCTGACCACCACTGGCATAGCCACAAATAAAAGAAAGATAAAAGAGAAAGAAAGAAAGAAAAGAAAGAAAGAAAGAAAGAAAGAAAGAAAGAAAGAAAGAAAGAAAGAAAGAAAGAAAGAAAGAAAGAAAGAAAGAAAGAAAGAAAGAAAGAAAGAAAGAAAGAAAGAAAGAAAGAAAGAAAGAAAGAAAGAAAGAAAGAAAGAAAGAAAGAAAGAAAGAAAGAAAGAAAGAAAGAAAGATTAAGAGGGAGAAAGGAGGGAGGGAAAAAGGGAGGAAGAAGGGCAGAGGAGGAAGGAGGGAAGAAAGAGGGAGGAAAGAAGGAAGGAAGAGCAGAAGGGAGAGAGAAAGAGGGAGGGGAGAAAAGAGAAAGGAAGGAGTGACCCCTCTTGTCAATCATTTTAACAGCCTACCAGTCAACAACAAACACTTTACATCCTTCAAAAGGTCAGCAGATATTTGAAAAAAGCCTGTAACAAAAAAAGGCATAAGCCAAAAACAAAGAACTCACAGGAAATACAAGTTAAGGAAGAGATGATGCTTTAAAATCTGTCATTAATGTAGTCAGAGAGATTAGAGAAAATAGTACACTCAATAATGAAAGAAGAAGAAGCTACAAAAAAAAAATTGTCAGTCTAAGAGGGACTATTGTTCTCTTCAAGGATGACAGTCAAAATGGTACATTTACAAAGAGTACTAAAAAATGAAGTAGGTTGGGCCGGAGAGATAGAATGGAGGTACTGCGTTTCATGCAGAAGGTCATCAGTTTGAATCCCGGAGTCCCATATGGTCCACCGAGCCTGCCAGGAGCAATTTCTGAGCATGGAGCCAGGAGTAACCCCTGAGCACTGCCGGGTGTGATGCAAAAAAACAAAACAACAACAACAAAAAAATGAAGTAGGTGAAGATTTCAGAAAATAAAGCTAAAACAATCCAATAGACATAAAAAATTTAAACATTGGTTCTCTGTTTCCAAACAAGGATTTCAAGTTCGTAATCATAGTACACTAAGGTGAATGTGGAGTCCTGTGTGATAAAAACAAGTCAAAGGCCCATTAAGCTGTCATTCACATAAAGACATTTACTTGGTCCCTTTCTTGGAAAATGGGCTCCAGAGTAAGAGGATAAAGGAAGGTAACAGAAGAGAAAGAAAGAAGAAAAAAAAAAAGATGCAGAAAATGAAACATACCTCAATAGACAACGAGGCTGGTTAGAACAGGAGACAGAAAGTTTCAAACCAAATTTCAGGGAGGCAGGAGGGGTGAACAGATATGAATTTGTACAGTATTTGGAATTCGTTTAAAACTTTTTCAGTAGATGTGCAATATTTTTAGAGCATTTGGGAATACATGTCAACATCTATATAAAAAATTTTGCAACCAAAACAAAAGCCAAGACTAACTGGAAAAATAAAGTTTTGTGAAAAAGGAAGAATACTCAAAAGATAAATTTTTGGAGCAGAAAAATTAAAGTTTCATACAGTTTGATCATGTAAATAATTTCTACTTATATTAATTAATGTTTTGATACAAAGTCATTTCAGGTAGAAGGGAATTGGTAATAAACAATGTTTAGTGAAATTTTGATGGAATGTAAAATTAATTTTAATATTTTCATATATATAAACATATAATTGAGTCACCCGAATTAGTATTGACTACTTCAGGAGGATAGATGAGTAAGAAGGTTTAATGGCAAAATTAAAGTAATATGCTTATAAGCCATTAAGAGCCATGCTTTCTGTCTCATTAATTATCCTAAATGATTGTTTTAATATTTATAGTTTAGGTTATTATGGTGGTATTAAAGTTAAAGGTGCTGAGATATAAAATTACTAAAATCCACCACCACCAAAGTGCTCATAACTCTCCACCATTGTCCCTAAGTTATCTCTACTCTTTTCTTTTTTCTCCTCCTCCTTTGTCCCCACCCCCATTTTTTTTGGTTATTGGTTTTGTATTCCAATACCTAGCATTTGTTATTGTCTAGTCTCTTGTTTTCTCTCTCTATTCTCTATTTCTTGCTCATTCCACAGATCATTGGTATTTGTCCTCCCTCTGACATAGCATGACACCTTCCAATTCCATCCACAAACTTCATGATTCCATCTTTTTGTACAGCTGCATGGTATGCCATTGTGTAGATATACCATCATTTCTTGATTCCTTCATCTGATATGCTTCCATATCCCCAGTTGTTGTGCTAAATGCTACAATGAACATAAGGTATACATAAATTATTTCCAATTAATGTTTGTCTGTTTGGGGTGGGGGTAGAGGCCAAGAAGTAGAATCTCTGGGTTATATGGGGGTCTATTCACATTTTTTGAGAAATTTCCATGCTAACTTCCGTAGAGGCCGAACCAGACAACAATTCAACAGTGAATGTGGGTTCCTTTCTCAACAGATCCCCTTCAACATTGGTTATTTCCAGTATTTTTTGCATATACCATTCTCACTGATGAGATAATAACTTATAGTTTTATTTACATTACTCTAATAATAAGTAAAAATGATCACATTTTATGTCTCCTTACCATATATATGTCTTCTTTGGGAAAGTGTTTGTCATCTCCTCTACCCATATTTGCAGGCATTATTGGATTTATTGCCATTGAACTTTCTGAGTATCTTTAAAAATCTATGATCTGACATATGTGCAAACATTTTCTCACATTCAGTAGAGAAAAGTAAATTTTCAGCTAGAGATTCTTTGATCATATAAAACTTTTAAATTTGTTATAGTCCCATTTTTCATTTTTGTTTTGTTATCCTTGACTCTAGAGTCAAATCATTTAAGACCCTACTGATGTCTACTTTTGGGGAATTTCTGCTTGTTTATCTCATTATATTATATGTATATCATATATCTTGGTCTAATATATCCATATATTCTGGTCTAATATTTTTTGGTGTGCTTTTTAGGACAAATTCAGCACTGCTCAGGGATTATTCCTAGCTCTGCAACCAGGAATTACTCCTGATAAACTATATAGATGCTTATATTGAACCTGAGTCAGACACATGTCAAGTAAGACCCCAACCCCTGTATTATCATTCTGGCCTCTCTGATCTAATCTTGAGGATTTTAATCCATCTTTAATTTCTATAAAGTGTGATGTTCATTCTCTTTTTTTTCTTTTGTGATGTTCATTCTTTACTTTAAGTCTCACTGATAGCATCTTTAAATATTCTAGAACATTGTAAACTAAGGCATCATCTAGTCACTCTTCCCCTTTTTCAACCTTCTATCTCCATTAGTCTAGAATCCTTTCATTAGTAACAGCATATTGATTGAACCATTATAGCCTTCATAATTAATACCAGCACCTAACTTTTGTTTTCTTAAATTAAAAGTATAGTATGATGAATGGAGAAAGTGAGGTCTTCAAGAAGGGGACAATGTTGATAGAATCCTGGTCACTGTGTCCATCTCCTGGAAGACACACACAAACTCTTAAAAAGTTGACTTCTTAATTAAGAAACTAGGTTCTCTCTCACCTTACTATAAAGAGTGTCTTCTATTTTAAGAAAGTAGTAGATTCAATTTGCTTTTCTTGAACAGAAAAGGGAACCAGAACAAATAACAAAGTAGATAGTTTATTTTGCTTTAAAGAAAAATAAAAATAATCTGGTACAGTGAGGTGAGGTGACCAGTAGGTAGAGTATAATCTTGGCATGTGGGTCCAATCTGTGACATTGCACACATCAAAAAAAAATGGGGTTCTGTTTGTTTGTTTGTTTCAAAATCCTGCATAATCAGAGGCCAGAGAGGTGGGAGAAGGATTAAATTGCTTACCTTGCTTGCAGGCAACCCCAGTTCTATCCCTGTATCTATCTAAGTATAGCCAGAGTTTTCTTCTGAGTCTAGTGCCAGGAATAGTCCCTAAGCATCACTGAGTAGGGTCCATATGCCCTCCACATACTGTGGAATCATTTTTTGACTGTTTACTAAAAGTAATGATAACAATAATGTACTATTTCCAAAGACAGGAGTATTAAAAAAGATACTGCTGCCAAGGAGTCATTTTGAAGTACACAAATAGAGACATTTTATAACGGAGAAGATAAACTATCCTTAAGACTTCTGTCCTATATAATTGTGTGGATGGTATATCAGCGTATGTCACTTAACAGTATACAAAGGGTTCTCATGGAGAAAATCACTGCACACTTATTCCTGACTATTAACCAACAAGTCTACTAAGGATTCTGTCACCTTATTTCTAGCACGTGTTAAAGCCAGCTCCTTAAACTTTGGGAGGTAGAAAAGAAGAGAGTTTTGGAGCATTTTCCATTACCAAAGCCCCCGGAAGTGATTCATCACATTTGGTTCACAATTCAATGGTGAAATGATACCATGGACCACACAAAGACACGGAAGTGCAATCCTAGTATTAACTTACTCAGGGAAAGGTGTGTAACCCATAACAACCTGAGGTTTCATATTTCATTTACAAGAGCAATCAGCCCTGCAAAATCTAGAGAGGAGTAAGTTGAAATCCACCGAATCTGGAAGAATTCATGACTAACAAAATCTCACTAAAAGAAAATATTTGAAAAATTCCTTTGAAAACAAGGGAAAAAAATACTAAGTAAAGAAGAATACTGAGGAAGCCAACATATAGGAATATATCTCTTTATTATTTAAATATCTTTAAAAAATAGTAATTTTTAAAATAATGACATTATAGTATGAGGTTGATGGCAGACACAAGATAAAAAACAGTAGTGTAATATTTATACTAAATACTATACAACTTTGAGTACTGTGCAACCTAAATAAATATTTGAAATAACCAAGCAGAGTTTCAACTAATAAGTTTACAAAGAAAAAAATGTAAAAAAGTTTAATGATTCTAAAAGAAAACATTAAAAATAAATAAAAAGAGGCAACCTTAAATATATCAATAATTTCCTTGAAAATTTCCTTAAAAATCTAAATATAAAAAAATGGGGAGATGAAATGAATAGACACTTCTCTGAGGAAGACAGAAGGATGGCCAACAAACACATGAAAACATGCTCACCTTCACTCATCATCAGGGAGATCCAAATCAAGACAACAATGAGATACCACCTTACACCAGTGAGGATGGCCCACATCAAAAATAATGGAAACAACCTTTGTTGGCGGGGATGCGGTATGAAAGGAACTCTCATCCACTGCTGGTGGGAATGTCCCCTAGTCCAACACCTATGGAGGAAAGTCTGGAGAGTGCTCAAAGAACTCAGAATTGAGCTGCCATTTGACCCAGCAATTGCCCTCCTAGGCATATACCCACAAGATGGAAGGACATTCATTCCAAAATACATATGCACCCCACTATTTATCGCAGCACTCAGTATAATAGCCAAATCTTGGAACCAACCTAGGTGTCCAACAACGGATGAATGGATCATTAAGATGTGGTACATATACACAATGGAATATTACATGGCAGTTAGAAATGATACAATCACAGACTTTGCAGCAACGTGGATGGACCTAGATCATGTTATGTTAAACGAAGTAAGCCAGAAGACAAAAGATAAACACAGAATGGTAGCACTATTCTGAAACACCTAGAACATATATTTTATACACAACTAATACCTAACAATCATATAACAGGGTTTAACAGGGTAGAAACTCCGATCACTGTAATAGTCAACATACACGTGGGAGCAGTGTCCAAAATACATGAAAAAGGAACAATGCAAACTCTTGACTGCACATTATACCACAAAGAAAACAGCAACAACAGAAACAGCAACATGGAGAGAACAGGTATGTAACCAGACTCCTACAACAAAGGCCCACAATAATCCCTTAGAGATCGTAAACAGGAACACAAGTATAGAACACCGCGGGAAATCACGTAATGCAATGGCAACATACCATAACACTACGTTTTAATCCCTTTACCTTACTATATTTTAAAAATAACCTCTCAGCTTTTCTTTCCACAGGCGCCCTTAGATACAAAGGGCGGACAAACTAAGATGGCAACTCGGGATACCACACGAGATACCATACCTTGCTTGCACTATGAGACGGCCACGAGAAAACTCTTTAACATTCACTTTATCTCTAGGTTAAACCTTCTTTTAGGAATCGAAGCACGTGACCAGTCAGACCACCAAAGCAGTACCTGCGATGTACAGACCTAAACTACAGGCTCTAGTCATCGAACACATTCAACCAAACCAGCATTCCCTTGCTATTCTCTCCTTTCTTCTCTCTATTTTTTTTCTCTTTTCTTTTTCTCTTCTACTCTTCTCTTTACTTTTTTCCCTTTCTCTTCTCCCTTTCTATGGTATTTTCTCTTTTCTCTTCCTTCATACCCCTCCCATATATCTTCCCCTTTCTCCCCCCTGGAAATCCAACTATCCCTTCACCCCTCAATCCCATCCAGATCTCCCACCATATTAAAACTCTCCACCCTCAGTCCTTAATCTTTTAGGCATCAAGATCGACCTCCTACCCAATGAACCAGTACCCAGCATCCAGGCGAGGGGACACCCAACCGAACCCACACATCGTCTCCTGCAAGAAAAGACAGCCAACTCCCCTGTGGACACATGCTGCGAGACCCTCCCTACCAACTCCCCCTAACATGGACTGTTTCTTGAAACCGGACTTAGGTCCAATAGTATCCCCAATGCAAGAACTCTTCCAAGACCTCCCAGCTGCAAATTTTTACCAATCTGAAGGGGGGCAGGGGGTGTGATTGGAAGATGCCTGGGAACCCACACACCACAAGAAAAATCCAAAAGACAATGGGAAAACTGTACTTCCAACATAGGCATAAGACCTGTAATACACCAACTCTTTACCTGTTCTCTCCCAAATGCAAAGTAGTCTTTTGCACCACATTGGTCCTTTAAAAACTTCGCTAACTCATTTTAATTTTTTTATATTTTTTTAATTAACTTATTTATTTAAATGTTTGCCTTACATATACATTTGTGGGCACATACACTTTCATTTCCTTTTTTTTTTTTTTTTTTTTTTAGTCGTCTTTGGGTATGTGACCTATCTCTGTTACTCACTCTGTCCACCCCAAATACTCCGACATATAATGGAGCACCACTTCCCCCTGCAAAGGCACACTAAATAAAGGGGAAATCTTACATAGTAAAAAAAAAAAAAAAAAAAAAAAAAGAGCTCTTATCTACTAGAGATAGGAACTCATAGTTGTTTACAATACAGGGTTATCTCCTACCTTGAAAATATGTCATGTGGAATCAACTTAGACCTCAGGTGATTAGATACCATTCAACCAGCCTTGAACCCTGGATCCCAGACATAGAAACGGCACAGCTCCTCACAACAGCTGTAAGAAACAATCTCCATCTGGGACAGCCTTATTACTGCAGGGTCAACAACAAGGGCCAGCTCTAACATGATATCTCGACAATGAGGAAAATGTGAACAACTTGACCTTAGAGCAGTTTAGCCTACCTCACCAGCTAACGACAAGACAAAACCAGAAGACGTGGCACCCTTTGGTAGGTCCAAAAGCCAAGATCGTGATTTACAGATGACTGGATACTAGAACCACGACCAGACTGTATACATCTTGGGACCAATAAAAAAGCCCTAGTCTAGGGTTTGAACTAAGACCTGCACAATAAGCATGATCCCCAGTCCCAAAGGTCCGGCAGAGACAATTGTAACGGAAAGGGGCTTCTGGAAGAACAAAGAAAGACGCTATCCTAGATGCCTTCCTAGGTTCAGCGCAAAGACCAAGATCACCAACCACAGAAGATGGATTAAAATGGCACTGAGGTAACAGAACCTCCAGATTCACAAAGACTGACTTCACCATAAGTCCCACCTCAGGATATGTACAGATACTGGGACTGCTAAACACAGAGCTCTGACGGTATCACACTGGACAGAGCAGAAGCTTTCCACACACCAAAAAAAAAAAAAAAAAAAAAAAAACCACAACCTGGAGAGTAATGATCCTGAGCAAAGACTAGAGCTGATTCCATGACAGTATACTCCAAGGACGGAGAAACCCCATATCTTATAGGGCAAGTGAATTCCTTTTCGAATGACCCCAATATTTACTGTGCCAGGGCAGGAGGGAAAAAAAAAATACAAAAAACACAAAACCTTGGTTATGTATGTATATATATATATATATATATATATATATATATATATATATATATATATCCTACCTTCATTTATTATTGTTATTATTATTATTTTTATTTACCTAGCTATTTTGGTTGATTCCTCAGTTTGGATGTGATTATTGAAATTGTTGGCCCCAATTATTCTTTCTTTCTTTCTTTTCTTTCTCTTCCTTTCTTTTCTTTCGTTATGTGCTACGCCATGTTTCTTATTTCAAGACCACGGCGTGTTTTTTGTTTGTTTGTGTTTGTTTTTAGTTTGTTTTGGTTTATTTTTTATCTGTTTTTTTGTGGTGCTTATCGTTATAGCTGGAGTCCTCACTGGATATTTGACACTTCTTTTGGTACTGGTGGAGTGTTTCAACTTCTTTTTCTCCTTCATTTCCCAAATCGATGATGAGAACCTCTAGAAGGATTCTGCCCATTTTCGGGGTATTAAACTCTTACCCCGGTTTATTTATTTTCTCTTTTTCAGGCAAAACCACGCAACTTGAACTAGCTACCCCTGCCCCTACTTAGAGGGGGAAATAAGGGAGGCATCAAGACCAAACTGATGCAAGACTACTAAGTAGTTGGTTAGAGACAGAGGGGACCACATATTCTAGCCGCCCTGGGGGTGAGGGAAGAGGAAATGGGAGGTAAGACAGAAACGGGGGAGTAGGGAGGACAATTTGGGGATGGGAATCCCCCCTGATTTTATGTAAATATGTACCTAAAATATTATTGTCAACAATATGTAAGCCACTATGATCAAAATAAAAATTATATTAAAAAAAAAATAAAGGTAATGTTAGCAATAAAAAAAAAAAAAAAAAGAAATATCAGCCTTCCCATTTGTATTCATTTTTAAGACAATCAATGATATGCCTTCTCTCTTTGTATTGTCTTCAGGTGTAAATGTGATGCCTTCATTCATTAACTTCACAAATAAACTAGAATTTGCTGCAAGAAAAAAAAAAAGTTTAATGATTCTAAAAGAAAACATTAAAAATAAATAAAAAGAGGCAACCTTAAATATATCAATAATTTCCTTGAAAATTTCCTTAAAAATCTAAATATTCCAGTTAAGACAAAGAATCTGTCAAGATGGATTTCTATTATTTGGAGGCTGCCAAGTAGTGCTCAGGATTTACTCCTGCCTCTGTGCTCAAAGATAATTCCTGGCAGTGCTTGGAGAACCACATGCAGGCAAAGTATCTTAATCACTATACTATTTTTTCTATCCCCAAATTGGATTATTTTTTCCAAATTGAATTTTTTCCCAAACTGGATTTTTGAAAAAGTTGAGATTCCACTCATCTGTTCCCAGGCATTTGGGATACTATATAGCTATTAAAAATGAAGTTATGGGGGCCGGGAAGGTGGCGCTAGAGGTAAGGTGTCTGCCTTGCAAGCGCTAGCATAGGATGGACCGCGGTTCGATCCCCTAGCGTCCCATATGGTCCCCCCCAAGCCAGAAGCAATTTCTGAGCGCATAGACAGGAGTAACCCCTGAGCGTCAAACGGGTGTGGCCCAAAAACAAAAAAATGAAGTTATGAAATACATGGATGAATATGGGGAGTATTAAGCTCAATAAAATGAGTCAGAGGGAGACATAGAATGATAGTACTCAGTTGTGGGATATATCAAAAAAAAGATAGTATGGGGCCGGAGAGATAGCATGGAGATAAGGCGCTTGCCTTGATTGCAGAAGGATGGTGGTTTGAATCCCGGCATCCCATATGGCCCCTCAAGCCTGCCAGAAGTGATTTCTGAGCATAGAGCCAGGAGTAACCCTTGAGCGCTGCTGGGTGTGACCCAAAAACCAAAAAAAAAAAAAAAAAAAAAAAAAAAAAGATAGTATGATGGTAATATCCAGAGACAATAGAGATAAGGGCCAGTAATTCCAATCTATGGTAGGAAGCTTGGCACAAACAGCAGAGGGATGCATTTAGGCCAAAGAAGGGGCCACCATGACAACGATAGTTGGAAATGAGAACTAAGTGAGAATGCTTCTTCAGTAACAATATTGCAAACTATAGTATCTAAAAGGACAGGAGAGGAGGGGGGGGGGAGGAGGGGGAGGAGAAGGAGGAGAAGAAGGAGGAGGAGGAAGAAGAAGAAGAAGAAGAAGAAGAAGAAGAAGAAGAAGAAGAAGAAGAAGAAGAAGAAGAAGAAGAAGAAGAAGAAGAAGAAGGAGGAGGAGGAGGAGGAGGAGGAGGAGGAGGAGGAGGAGGAGCAAGAGGAAGGATGAGGAGGGGAGGAGGAGGAGAAGGGAGAGGAAGGATAAGGAGGGGAGGAGGAGGAGAAGGGAGGGCAGGAGGAGGAAGGAGGAGGAGAGAGGGCAGGAGGAGGAAGGAGGAGGAGGGAGGGCAGGAGGAGGAAGGAGGAGGAGGGAGGGCAGGAGGAGGAAGGAGGAGGAGGAGGGAGGAAGAGGAAGGAGTAGGAGGAGGGAGGAGGGGAGGAGGGAGGAGGAGGAGGGAGGAGGAGTAGGGAGGAAGAGGAGGGAGGAGGAGGAGGGAGGAGGAGTAGGGAGGAAGAGGAGGGAGGAGGAGGAGGGAGGAGGAGGAGGGAGGAGGAGGAGAGGAAGAGGAGAGGAGGAGGAGGGAGGAGGAGGAGGAGGGAGGGCAGGAGGGAAACTGGGGACATTGATGGCAGGAAATATGGTTGATTGGGCCAGAGAGATAGCATGGAGGTAATGTGTTTGCCTTGCATGCAGAAGGTCGGTGGTTCAAATCCCAGCATCCCATATGGTCCCCCAAGCCTGCCAGGAGCAATTTCTGAGAGCCAGGAGTAGTCCCTGAGAGCTGTTGGGTGTGAACCAAAAACTAAAAAAAAAGAAAGAAAAGAAAAGGAAATATGGTTGATGAAAGGTGTTGGACATTGTATGACTGAAACTCAATCATGAACAACTTTGTGACTTTGTGACTTACAGTGATGCAATTAAAGAATTTATATTTTAAAAAGCTGGGATTCTACTATTTGCTACCTATAAGAAATATACTTTAGGGGCCGGGCGGTGGCGCTAAAGGTAAGGTGCCTGCCTTGCCTGCGCTAACCTTGGCCGGACCGCGGTTCGATCCCCCGGTGTCCCATATGGTCCCCCAAGCCAGGAGCAACTTCTGAGCACATAGCCAGGAGTAACCCCTGAGCGTTACTGGGTGTGGCCCAAAAACCAAAAAAAAAAAAAAAAAAAAAAAAAGAAATATACTTTAAATATAAATTTAGAGAACAGAAATGTTATGTATATCTGTATGTGTAAAAATATGTGACATACTTATGCATGCTCACATCTAATAAAGCAACTAAAATTTTGGATTTTGTTATATTATTTTAATCAGTATATTTCAAAACATACACTATCATGGCTAAGGAAAGTTTTTTTTATAACAATTATGAAAGAAACTTTTAAGAGGCTAAAGTCTTTTTCCATGGAACCACATGGCAAAAGAAATGAAGATTTCTTTCTTACCATATATATTGAAGATACTTTATAACACTGGCTTAAAATTCTGTGTGTATTCAATGCTACTTAAGTTATGTGTTTTTTGTACGCAATTAGTCCAAAATGAAACATCTAATGGATCCGAGTCACGGCACCAAAAAAAAGAGAGAAACATCTAATGAATAAAAAGGAAAGAAACTCACAGTTGTAAAGTAGAAGGATCAATATTATTCCAAGAAGCATATTAGTCTCAACAAAAACTTAACAAGTATTGACATAAATTTTCAAGAACCCATGCTAAAGTAATGAAGTGATTAGGGTTATCAGGATATTGTTATCAGGATATTGTTATATAAATTTGGGTAATAAAAATGACAGGTCTAAACAACTACAGAAGATGAATTAAAACGACATTGAAGAAGCATAACTGCTAGAACCACAAAGAAAGACTTCATCATAAATTCCATTCCTTGAGCTGCACAGTCACCAAGATCTCTAGATACAGAGGTCTGATTTTACCATCCAAGACGAAGCAGAAGTCTTCCATACACCATGAAAGCACCAAGGGGAGAGTAAATGATCATGCAAGGAGTCTATAGTTAATCCCTTGACAGTATACTTCAGGGGTGGAGAAACCCTGTATCTCCTAGGCCAAGGGAATTCCCTCTACAATATCCCCAATAGTTACTGTGCCTATGCAGGGGGAAAAAGAAAAAAAAAAAAAGGCACAAAACAATCATTTTTCCACATATTTATTTATCGATTGATCGATTTTTTTGACGTCTTTATTTTGGTGTAGAGATTGAAGTTGATGTCTCCAATATTATTTTATTTTATTTTATCTTATCTTTCTCTTTCTTTTTGCACTCGAGCATGATTTGATTTCAGAACTGAGACTATTGGTGTGGTGCTTGTCTTTATTGCTGTAGTGCTCACTGGATATTTCATTTAATATTTCTTTCTGTATTGTTGTGGTGTTTTAATTACCTTTTTCACATCCTCTCTCAAACTGAGATTGAAAGCCTCTAGAAGGATTTTGCCCATTTTCAGCATATTTGACTTCTTTTTTTTTTCTTATTTTGTACCCCAATCTATTGCTTTTCTTTCCTTCAAACAAAACCACATAACTCGATTTATCTAGCTCTGCCTCTTAAATAGAGGGGGAAACAAGGGAGGGTACCAGGACCAAACAGATATATGATCACTAATAGTAAGCTAGACAAAGAAGGGACCACCTATTCTAGCAGCCTGGGGGGTGATGGTGGGGTATATGAGTTGCAGAAAGGTAATTGGGGGGGAAGGACATATTTGGTGATGGGTATTCTCCTGATTCAATGTTAATATGTACCTAAAATATTACTGTGAAAGATATGTAAGCCATTATGATAAAAAAAAAGTGTGTTTTAGGGCCCAGAGAGATAGCACAGCGGCGTTTGCCTTGCAAGCAGCTGATCCAGGACCGAAGGTGGTTGGTTCGAATCCCGGTGCCTGCCAGGAGCTATTTCTTTCTTTCTTTTTTTTTTTTTAATTTTATTGCAGGAACTTTTCTTTTTTTTTTCTTCTTTATTTGAACATCTTGATTACATAAATGATTGTGATTAGGTTTCAGTCATGTAAAGAACACCCCCTTCACCAGTGCAACATTCCCACCACCAATGTCCCAAAGCTCCCTCCATCCCACCCCATCCCCACCTGTACTCCAGACAGGCTTTCCAGTTCCCTCATTCATTCACTTGATTATGGTAGTTCTCTGTGTACTTATTTCTATAGCTGTACTCACCACTCTTTGTGGTGAGCTTCATGAAGTGAGCTGGTGTTCCAGCCCTCCTCTCATTGTCTCTGAGGATTGTTACAAAAATGACTTTTATTTTTCTTAAAACCCATAGATGAGTGAGACTATTCTGCATCTCTCTCTCTCCCTCTGACTTATTTCACTCAGCATGATAGATTCCATGTACATCCATGTATAGGAAAATTTCATGACTTCATCTCTCCTGATGGCTGCATAATATTCCATTGTGTATATGTACCACAGTTTCTTTAGCCATTCATCTGTGGAAGGGCATCTTGGTTGTTTCCAGAGCCTGGCTATTGTGAATAGTGCTGCAATAAATATAGGTGTGAAAAAGGGATTTTTGTATTGTATGCTTGTGTTCTTAGGGTATATCCCTAGGAGTGGAATAGCTGGGTCGAATGGGAGCTAAATTTCCAGATTTTGAAGGAATCTCCATATCGCTTTCCATAGAGGCTGTACTAGATGGCATTCCCACCAACAGTGGATAAGAGTTCCTTTCTCTCCACATCCCCGCCAGCACTGATTGCTCTCATTCTTTGTGATGTGCTCCAATCTCTGTGGTGTGAGGTGGTATCTCATCGTTGTTTTGATTTGCATCTTCCTGATGATTAGTGATGAGGAGCATTTTTTCATGTGCCTTTTGGCCATTCGTATTTCTTTTTTATCAAAGTGTCTGTTCATTTCTTCTCCCCATTTTTTTTATGGGATTAGATGGGTTTTTTTTGTTTGTTTGTTTTTTGTAAAGTTCTGTCAGTGCCCTGTATATTTTGGATATTAGCCCCTTATCTGAAAGGTGTTGGGTGAGTAGTTTCTCCCACTCGGTGGGTGACTCTTGTATCCTGGGCACTATTTCTTCTGAGGTGCAGAAGCTTCTCAGTTTAATGTATTCCCATCTGTTGATCTCTGCTTCCACTTGTTTGGAAAGTGCAGTTTCCTTCTTAAAGATGCCTTTAGTCTCAATGTCATGGAGTGTTTTACCGACGTGTTGTTCTATATACCTTATGGTATCCGGTCTGATATCAAGGTCAATCCATTTGGATTTTACCTTTGTACATGATGTTAACTGGGGGTCTATGTTCACTTTTTTGCAAGTGGCTAACCAGTTCTGCCAGCACCACTTGTTGAAGAGGTTTTCCCTGCTCCACTTAGGATTTCTTGCTCCTTTGTCAAAAATTAGGTAATTGTATGTCTGGGGAACGTTCTCTGAGAACTCAAGCCTATTTCACTGATCTGAAGGTCTGTCTTTATTCCAATACCATGCTGTTTTTGATAACTGTTGCTTTGTAGTACAGTTTAAAGTTGGGAAAAGTAATGCCTCCCATTTTGCCAGGAGCTATTTCTGAGCAGACAGCCAGGAGTAACCCCTGAGCACCACCGGGTGTGGCCCAAAAAAACAAAAAAAAGTGTGTTTTAATCAGAAATGTTCTTTGACTTACATGTATTATTATATCATATTAATTATATGTTATATTATGTTATGTTACTATATTATGTTATGTTAGTTTACCTCAATATGTTAATCAATTTTGTCTCTTGAATAAATTCTTACAATAAAAAAATGACAGGTCTAGGATACCTGGATACTAGGATTCCATTCTTGGGGGAAGTTCTTGCAAATAATTCTGTAGACTTGTCCCATATTTACAGCTGTGCCCCAAACAACCACATTTAACGAAGGCAATAAGAATGTACAACGACAGGGCCAGAGAGATAGCATGGAGGTAGGGTATTTGACTCGCATGCAGAAGGACAGTGGTTCAAATCCTGGCATCCCATATGGTCCCCCGAGCCTTCCAGGAGCAATGATTTCTGAGTGTTGAGCTAGGAGTAACTCCTGAGCATTGCCCGGTGTGACCCAAAACAACAACAACAAAAAAGAATGTACAACGACATAGTCATGTCAGCAAGATAGAGAATTCTATCTTTTTATGCATCATGAATCTGGATACACCAGGAAGTGCTTAGGCTCCTTTCTGGAAATGCTCTTAGAATCCTGTGGCACTAGGGTTTGAATCCTGGCCCCTGTTTAAGAACCTCCCCTTTATCCCTTTCAGCAACCTCCCTGGCTCACAAATGAACTTCAGAGTAAAGCATAATGACAATCTAGTACATTTTTATCTCAAGTTACCTATTGCTTTCTTTATTTCTTTTTTTATTCCCCTGCATTGAATTACAGTTTCCCTGGTAAAACTTACATTAAAATGTGAGAAAATAGCAATGATGTTCAATTGAAAGAAACAAAGCAAAGAAATAAGAGTTGTGTTTAGGGGATATAGAAATAAGTGTGTGTGTGTGTGTGTGTGTGTGTGTGTGTGTGTGTGTGTGTGTGTGTGTGTGTGTGTGTGTTTCTGCTTCAAATTGGGGGTGGAAAATGTGTTGAGACTTGAAGTACTGTATTCATTTCAAGCCCTAGTGGTTTGTTTAACTTGGGTGGATTAATTTACTGGGGTCGTAGCGTGGCTTACCAAGCTTGGAGAGATAATTTAAAAAATCTTTGACCTTGTCAGTTTGGGGAACACTTTCAGGTTAGATGTGTTGAATCTGCTATGTCACCTCCTAGTTTCAGGAATCTTTCTTACCTTAAGATCTTGACCTTGCAGATTCTTAGCATTTATTGCTGTTCATTTTATTCCTACTACAATTTTCCCATTCCTTTGAATTTTCATCTGTTTTTTCACTTGTAAAATGTACAATATTTTCAATAGCGTTTTGATGTGGAGAGAACACAAAACAAAAATGAGAAAGGAAATTAACATTTCATATATTTAGTGTGTATTCAGAAATTCCATAGATAATTTTTATATATCTTATTAAACACTGCAATCATATATGCACTTCTAGGTTTTCTTATAAATCAGCTATGTTAAAAAAAAACATACTTGAAAATACACAGAGCAGGTATGTCAATCCAGATCCAAAATTCAAAAATCCATTAAAATAGAAACTCTTGTACACTCTTGGTGGAACTGTAAATTGGTACAGACTCTATAGAAAACACCTCAGAGATTCCTTTTAAAATGGCTGTATTTCACTACATAATAATCATACCATATATTTTTCAGAAATAACAGGCATAATTTTTTAAAGAAAGTAACTCACATAATGGTCACACTCCATTTTTTTGCAAAAGTATTTGGCACAAAATCTGCAATAATTATGAGGTAAACAGGGATAAAAATTAAAATACTTGAGCTAGAGCAATAGCACAACAGGTAAGGTGTTTGCCTTGCAAGCAGCCGACCTGGGTTCAATCCCTTGCATCCCATATGGCCCTCTCAGCCTGCCAGGAGTGATTTTTGAGAACAGAGACAGGTGTAACCCCTGAGCACCACAGATATGGCAAAAAAAAAAATAGTTTTAATGGAAATATCATTCAATCCAGAAATGCTACTTCTATAAGTTTATTAAAAGACATGAACTCATTAATTCTAAAAAATATTTGTATCTTTATGTTCACAGCAGCATTATTCATAGGCACCAAGACATGGAAACAACTTCTATTCCTGTCAATGGATGATTGGATAAAGAATATACATAATATACCCAATAAATATACATGTTCACACATAGTGATATATACACACCCAATAAAATATTAGGAATAAAATAGATGAAATTGTGACTTCAACAACAGCATGCATGGAGGTTAGAAAGGTAAGTGAAATAAGTCAGTAAATGAAAGATAATTATCAGAAGGCTACATTCCTTTATATGATATAAAGAACTAAAGCAAACAAATTAGCAAAACACAACAAAAATAACTCCTGAAATCCATGAAATAACTGTTGGTACCTGGAGAGGAAGGGGAAGAAGAGTGGAAAGGGTTCTATTCTCGATTGTGATGGCACCAACCTTGGTGGTGGATGAGATAGTAAACATATACAACAGTGGGGGACTATTCTCTAATTCCCACATGTTGTAATTTTATTTATTTTTTTTTGTTTTCTGGGTCACACCCGGCAACACTCAGGGATTACTCCTGGCTCTATGCTCAGAAATCACTCCTGGCAGGCTCAGGGGACCATATGGGATGCCGGGATTCAAACCAATGACCTTCTGCATGAAAGGCAAACACCTTAACTCCATGCTATCTCTTTGGCCCCACATGTTGTAATTTTGTAAATCAATGGTAAAGCAATAAAATTTGATGTAAAATGAATAATTTTATTTTAGTTAATTTTTATGTAACTCACAGTTTAAATGGAGGTTCTTTGTTATTATACATATTTGGTATTTCAGAGTCTTTTGTTCAAAAGCAACTGCCCCAGTGAATTCTTCTTGCATACTGGAAAAGAGCAGTTGGCTCTCTTATTTGTGTTTGTTTCTGGGTCAACTTTTCTGTTTTATTAATCTGAATTTATCTCATCACCTTTGTAAATCAGAGTCCCTCAAAAAAAGAAAAGAGGGGCCAGAGAGATAGCACAGTGGTAGGGCGTTTGCCTAGCACACGACCAACCTGAGATGAACCCTGGTTTGATTCCCTGCATCCCATGTGGTCCCCAGAGCTTGCCAGGAGAGATTTCTGAGTGCAGAGCCAGGAGTAACACCTGAGCACCTCTGAGTGTGGCCTAAAAACAAAAAGATAACAAAAAAAAAGAATAGTGTTATGGAGCCATAAAGATAGCTTAAAGGGGCTAAGTTGCATGCTTTTCATGCAGGAGTCTCAGGTTTGACCCCTAGCACCCAATAGTTCCCAAACACGATCAGGAGTAGCTTCTAAAGATACAGCATCAAGGGTAGCCCCTGAGTACCATCCTATGTGGCCCCCAAAACCAAAGAAGACGAAGAATAAATTTAAAACAGTATGTCAGTTATAAAAAGCATTGACATGTTGATTTTCTAGTCCATAAAAACAGCATCATCACTCTTCCATCAGTGATTTGTAGTTTCAACATACAATTCCTCAATATAAATGGTTAATTTTTAATCTAGTCTTGCTAATTTTTTGTTTTTGTTTTTGGGTCACATCTAGCAGCGCTCAGGGCTTACTCCTGGCTCTACTCAGAAATTGCTCCTGGCAGGCTCAGGGGACCATACAGGATGTCAAGATTCGAACCACCATCCTTCTGCATGCAAAGCAAATACCCTACCTTCATGCTATCTCTCCAGCTCCTAGTCTTGCTTTTTATGTGAAAACAAACTATTTTAGAAACTTTTATCATATGAATTTTGTTTTGTTTTGTTTTTTGAGCCACACCTGGTGATGCTCAGGATTTCTTCTGACTATGTGCTCAGAAATTTCTCCTGGCATGGGGAAACATATGGAATGCTAGGGATTGAATCTAGGTCCATCCTGGGTCAGCCATGTGCAAGGCCCTATCGTCATGCTATCATTTTGACCCCATCGTATGAATTTACTAGTGGCTTACTTAGAAAACCCTTAAATGAAAATCATGAATTGGAGTCTCAGGGGAAGTTTATCATTATAGAGAATTTTAATTGATAGATATTTCCCATAACAGAATCAGCATTGGTACTAAATACTACAAAAGTTAAGACACTTGCCTTGCCCATTGCAGATTCTCGTTCTTTACCCAGCACCAAATATGGTGCACTACCAGAAGTGATCCCTGAGCACAGAACCAGAAGTAAGTCTTGAACATTTCTGATGTGGTCCAAAACCAAACAAATAAAAATATTCTAGATTTGTTTCTCTGTTCTCTGGAAATTTTGAAAAATCTAATAACAGCTAATTACTGAGATGGAGGCCAGTTGCATATACCCCTGGCAGAGATACTGCTCTCCAGCCAACTACAAATGCCCACAATGCCCAGAAAATTTATATACAAGTCTATCTACCTGACTTCATTTCTCCTTATGTTATTTTAATGGCCCTACAGTTTCCTGAACTTCCATTTCTGCCTTGGATAGTGACACATATCAACATTATTTTCAACTTATTTATTAATCTTTCATATATTCTTTATAAAATACACACACACCATCCATACTTTTCTATATTTGCTAAGATACACACACACACACACACACACACACACACACACACCTCAAATGTCCCATGTCCTTGGTACTTCTCAACACCAACTATTTCTTCCAACCAGAGAAAATGTTCTTTCCAGGCTCAGAAAAGATAACAGAGCAGTATGGAAGTTGGGGGGAGGAAAAGGGGCACATGAGGGAGTCTTCTGTTTAAAAACTCTTGCCCATGGGTTGACATTTTGTCATAGACACACTGGACAAAGAGGAACCTCTGGTAATCAAATAGAAGTCATTTTTTCGTAGCTTGCTTTTTTCAGTTCTGAACTTGTGTGAAGGTAATTTCCTAAGCGTTTATGCTGGGGTAATGGAGGTTATTCTGCAGGGCACTACCAAACAAGACTTAAGACTTGATTTTTCTGAGGAGAGAGGAAAGGTTGTTTCCTGGGGTTAACTGAGTTGGCTCTGCTTATCTCTCCTGTTCATTTCGGTGCCTGACAGAGTTAACACCATCCCCATGTCACCTCTCAGCACCATCATCACGGGGACAGAGAGGAGAGTTTATTTTCAATATCCCACTTCTCTTAATCCATTAGCCATGATAATCCACTGTGTCCCCTGGGTACTCAATCATCAAAGCATTTAAGGATCAAATGGTTCTTTAATCCATTTACTCAGCGCACCCTCAGTCACCGAAAATGAATCACAAGTGTAAGTGGGCCACACTTCCAAGTTTCTCATGGAACCTGTTAACAAGGTAACCACCCGGTAATGGCTTTGGATGCCAGGTGGATTCAAAAAGTGGAACAAATCACCTTGGTTGGCTGTTTCTCCCCACCTACCCTGTGCTCTTCATTCTAACTTAGCTCACACTGCCTGGTTGGCTGACCGGCCTGCCTTCCCAGAATCCCACTCGATGAATTAGCAAAATTTAGCCAACCTGAGATCTAATTGGATTTGAAACTTTCCAGTGAGGTGCCATTAATTCTCATCTTCCCTCTGCATCTGGCTAGCTCCAACCACTTAGGGAAATCACCTCAGGTCTTTGAAGTAAGAAAGCAGTCATTTTCAGTCAGCTACATTCCAGGCTATTCCCTCTTGTCCTTATGTCCTCTTTCCTCATTATTGAGAGATGGCATCAGATTACCCACCCCACCCCCAAATGACCATACACCCAGTGGACCCTACGAAGCCTCAAGAGTTCCCCCAAGATCATGATTATTTAGCTTTCTCTACATTTTTTAGTTATCCAATTAAGAGAAAGGGTAATTATAATTGAACCACTCAATAAAAGAAATTAAGATTTCACATTAACTAGAAATGCCCTATTGTTATAATCCTCTATAAAGATTTTTTTTTCTTTTTGGCCAGAAGAGCTGGATTAACTTGAATTTAGAAAAACTCCTGACTCTGGTCACGAGAAAAGGCTTTTTAATTATTCATTATGTAGCAAGTAAGTGTGCTATGGTTAAGCGGGAAAGAGGAATGCCTTTTCTAAATAAGAAGACAGCCACAGGAAGAATAAAAAGTCATGCAATTTCTAAGTCCTTCCTGTACTTCTACAGCACTAGTAGGGGCTCATGGAGATGGAATAGTCATGAACAGAAATAAAAGGCAGCCCAAAAAGGAAAAAAGCTTTAGCCTGTGCCATGAATTGGCCACACAGGGAAGAACTGGCTTTTGTGAACTGGAACCAGGTCAGTTAACATTTACTGGCTGCAGCAGCTGAACTCAGACTGGAAGCAGGACACTGTCGCAGAGGGCTGCTGTTTCCTGAGCAAGTCAGACAGTTGCATGAACCTACCCACCTTAGCACCTAGAGAGAAACCAGGACAACTTGGTTGCCCAGAGAAAAACTCAGACCGTAAGAGATCAGTTATGAACTGAACATCTCCCTCCCAAAGGCACATGCTGAAATTCTTTCCCCTCATGTAAGATATCAAGAACGGATTTGATGAGGATTTGTGAATGTGATTCTACCTTTATGCAAGAGATTTCAGGTCACTTTCTCCATCCTCCCCTTTAGAAGCCCAGGGGATCACCCACAAATCAAGAGAGGGGGTCTTTACCAAATGATGAGGGAGGCACCTTGGTCTCAGACTTTCCTGCCCTATAGATCTCTGAGAAATAAATGCTGACTATTTCAATTATGCTATATTTCTGTGAGAGTAACAGTAACAGCCTAAAACATCAGAGCTTGAGGAGCAGGATGATGGGTGCTTCTCTTTAGAATGTCTCCACCACTGTCCTTCTTCCTGAAGCCGGATGTACCTCAGCCATGCAGACTTTACTGGGTGCCTGTGGGTTCTCTGTCCTCACCAGAATCCTTGGCACTGGATAGTCACATGTTGACATTTGTAAAGGCCTTGTTGATGAAGAGACTGTCTCTTTTATCCCTTCCTCCATTCACATGTTGAAGCCCTAAGCCCCAATGGTCTTTAGAGATGGACCTGGAAGATGCTTAGGGTTAGAAAATGCCATGAGGGTGGGGCCTTCTATACAGTGGTTCCCCCAGGAAAGAAATATCAGTGAGCACCTGCCCATCTCAGCCATGAGAATACAAGAGTGAGTAGCAGTCTGCAAGGCAGAAAAGAAAGCTCTACCAGAACCTAAACCCTGGCACAAACTTCAACTTGGACTTTCTAGTTATCAAAAAGATTAAAAAAAAAAAAAAGCGGTTCTCTTGTTAAGGACACTCACCCTGTGGAATTTTATTATGGCAACCCAGCCAACATGCACATTGAAGGCTCCTTGCTGAGAAAGGGCTGTAATCCAGTGGGCACTGCCAAGGAACTCTCTGGGGCTAGCAGGACCAATTTATCTTTAGAATTTTTCTTGTATATAAATTCAGTTTAATGAGCCAACCATTGTATAAGACTTACTCTTGTGCATTTAAATTCCATCTCAGGAACAAGACCTGGGGAAAATTTCATTCATGATCAAAATCAAGGTGCTAATGTTAAGTTTTCAGGAAGAGAAATGCAAGCCTTCATTTACATCATGACAATAGTGACTTGTTCCTGTTTCTCTCTGAACGTCCAGCCAGTGAGGATCCATGCTGCCTTTTCTCACCCGATCCCCTCTTCACTTTCAGCCTAATCCGGCAGAGGGAGTACAACTAACCAGACTTTAATTTTAGACCCGAAATGATAACACTTGTCCAAGACACAGTTGTCTACTGTAAGTCTCTGTGACTTACAAGGATGCTATTTTGCTCCCTGGTTTCCACCAATTTACTAGCAATATAACCTTGGGTGAGAAGCTTAACGATAGCAATTTACAAAAAAGTGTCTTGCTACCTTCATTTTAGGCTTTCAGTAAGAATTTAATAGCCATCTGGCACTAAGCACAGCCAAATGCTCATTTGCTATCCCAAAAAAAATGAAGAGAGGAGAGAGTGTTAGTATATAAGAGGGAGTTACATCTCCATGGGGATGGGATGGGAACAGAGTCGAATGCAAGATCACGTGATATGTCCCTTCTTCCTGGTGAGATTTTTGGCTTAGTCATCACAGCCATTCCTTGGGTACCACTCAGTCTCTCCAGCTTCCTAGAGCTGCTCTGCTGGTACTCTTGAATAAACAGGCAAGAAAGGATATTGCATCAAGCAAGTATTTTTTGCTTGTTGCCTAAAACCAACAATTTTATTTTTAATTATTGCTACTTCTCTTCCAAATGCTAGTGATTTGAACAGAATTGCAATAGTAGTGTTGTCCCAGGGAGATGGGCCACTAGAATGAAATCATATCCTTGGATTTTATTTATTTTATTTAAAAAAAAAAAGCACAAGTGGCACACAGACTTATTTCATGAATGTTAATGTGGCCAAGCTTCTTGCTCACTGGAAATATGTGCACTAATTGAGTCATGAGAAAGGGAGCAGGGCACATCAAACAAAAGAAAATCAATAGACTTCAAAGGATGTGTGTTCCCAGGGTGGGGTGAGACAAGAGAAATAATACTATTTTATCAAAATAGTATTGAGAGGAAAATTAAAGTGAATATTTCAACATCCATAAATTTAAGATGGGGTTCAGTTAAAGGTCTTATTTTTCTGGGCCAGGGAGATGATTCAAAGAGCTGGAGAACATAGTTTGCCTGCAACAGTCGTGGATTCAATCCTTTGTAGCACATTATGCCCTTGAGCATCACTGGGTGTGACCCAAAAAACAATAGACAAACACAAAAGCATTTCTTTTTCTTATCACTAGAGTGTCTGTGATCTGACCCAATGTGAAGGGAACTCTTGGCTTCAGTCACATTACACGTACTTTGCAAATTCGCTTAATGATCAGCTAAGTCCTTTCCACAAACATTTGGCATCTTCCAAAATGAAGCCAAGAGAATTATTTAATTTTATAGACTGAAATCTCCTTCCAAACAGAAGCCTCTGCCCTCCTACCACAGTCAAGGGGCTAAGGTCTGTTTGGGGTGCCCCATTTCCCTCATCATGTCCTTGTCTGAAAGAAATATCAGATTGTTGCCTCTTTTTCTGGCCTCTCTTAACATCAAGCATAGGTCCCTATACTTAAGCTCAAATGTAAAATAAGAGCAATAGTGGTCAGTGTGAGGAAGAAAATGTTGCCTATATATGAGACACTGTGCAGTGAGATCAGCAACAGATCAGGCACCTTACCAAGATCTGAAGAGAAGCATTGCCATGGAATATTGACCAGCATTAACCTCCAGCTTCCAGTGGAAACCAAGTGGTAGCATTGCAGCCTGCAGATTCAAGATTAAAGCCAAGTTAGTTGCTTTCTTGGCCATAACTTTCCTAGCATGAAAGAGAAGCAATTCAAGGAGAAAAGAACAGTGGTCATGTTGGTGGAGCAGAGCCATGTGCTTCAGACATGCTGCTGGTTTTTCTAGAAATCATTTCTTAAACTATAGGTCACCAACCCCAGGTGGGAGCTACAGGCCTACACCACAGTGCGGGGTACAAAAAATCTGGCAATAGCAAAAGGTTTTGAATCAATTGCATAATGAATTTGAGGTGTTTCTGGCAGTGCTCACTCGAGTTGTCATTCTTTTTTTTTTTTTTTGTCCCCCAATTCACAATACAGACCAGGCAAGGGGCCTGGGTTGAGGTGTATATGGGGTGCATTTACTGTACCTCCTCTTTCTATACAGTGTAAAGAACACAGCCTGTGGTATGAATTGGGAGGCCTTATCTTTTCTTTTCTTTCTTTTTTAGTTTTTTAATATTTTATATATATAAAATCCTTCACCAGTGTAACATTCCCATGACCAATATCCCAAGTGTCCTTCCTCCCCATCCCACACTGGCTTGTACTCTAGACAGGCTTTCTATTTCCCTCATTTAGTCACATTTTGTTATGATAGACATCAGAAAGAATGAGAACAAGCAGTGCTGGTGAGGATGTAGAGAGACAGGAACTCTTATTCACTGCTCGTGGGAATGCCGTCTGGTCCAACCTTTGTGGAAAGCAATATGGAAATTTCTCCAAAAGCTGGAAGTTGAGTTATACAATCCAGCTATACCACTCCTAGGGATATATTTTAGGAACAGAAAAATACAATACAAAAATCCCTTTCTCACACCTATATTCATTGCAGCATTGTTTACAATAGCCAGACTCTGGAAACAGCCTAGATGCCCCTCAATAGATGAATGATTAAAGAAACTATGGTACATATACACAATGGAATATTATGCAGCCATCAGAAGAGATGAAGTCATGAAATTTCCCTATACATGGATCTATTATGCTGAGTGAAATAAGTTAGAGAGAGAGAGAGAGAGAGAGAGAGAGAGAGAGAGAGAGAGAGAGAGAGAGAGAGAGAGAAACACAGAATGGTCTCATTCATCTATGGGTTTTGAGAAAAATAAAAATTATTTGTGTAATGATTCTCAGAGACAAAATAGAGGAGGACTGGAGGGTCCAGCTCCTGACATGAAGCTCACCACAGGGATCATTTAGTGCAGTCACAGAAATAATTATACTGAGAACTATCATAACAAAATGTGACTAAATCAGGTTGCCATTCTAAGGCATAAAAGAGTTGTGAGTGGATAGGCTCAGAAGAAGCCCTGTTGTAGGAGAAAAGCCAGTCAGGACTTGCTCTCTACCAGGACAGGATCTTCTAGGCAAGAACATTTATGATTCCCCTTGCCTCATTGTCAGTGTGGCACAAATGCCTAAACTGTACAACTCAAGTGACTGCACTATGGTACAGATACTCATTCTCTGATGGTTATAGAAAGAGCTGTGATTAACTATTGAAAGCCATAGCAACATAATGCAAACAAATATTGACATCAAATGACCTAATGGCTTACTAATAAATAAAAACATATTCAATGGGTCCCCTTTTGGAAAAGGAAAATAGAAAAGTCAGAAAAGAGTTTGAATCTCCAATCAAAGATATGCAAACACAAGTTTGCTTATGACAAGGAGTTGTGTGGGGTTCCAGATATTACCATGGTGGGTTCTAGGAATCAGAAATCCAAAACTGTTCACATCCCTTTTTCCTGGCAGTCTCTAGTTTAAGTAATATTTTATTTGCTGGGTCACAGGTAGCTAAGGGGCTATGTAACACTACGCTGACCGATCAGATAGGAGAACAGATTACTGGGCAGAACATTCAGGAAAGATTCTTAATTGTCAAACTTGTCTAGCACAACTTTTTATCTCATAGACCTTCTGTCCTTCCCCTGCTCCCTTTTCTTCTCTAAAATGGATACAAATCCTGGGAAATAGCTGCTACCTGGACACCATGAAAAGGAAAATCACTTTCTCAGGAGAAAGAGGAGGAAGATAAAACACATGAGGTTCTTGATAACAGATAAAATTGTTACTCTATCCAGGCTTACCTGGGACAGGGTCTTGGGTGCAGATGACAAATTTTCTTATTTAATTAAAACTTTATTATTTGCAATTAGATGTATGCCTGATAAGTAGACTTACATGGTGCTATCTCAATATATGCTATCTCAGCGGGGGTGGCATGGTACAGAATGGGGGTGGGAGATAAATCAAAAAGGGGAATAAAGGGGGAAAAACATATGCTAGCTCAGCTCTGTAATGATGCTGCTTATAGTGTTTGGGACAGTTTTGCTGGACATCTCCCAGAGGTCTACTTCTGTGCTTTTAGGCAAAATTCCTTCCTTTTGCCAAATATCCTAAAAGCAGTGAATAGCAGTGATTATTTCAACTTACTTAGCTCTCTGAAATCTGAAAATATCATTACCATTTCCCTTTGTTAACTTGGTGAGATGCAATTTAAGCTTTTTTTCCCTGGGTTTATTCTAAACATAATGATGTTTCTTCCTAATACTCTGCATCACTCTTGTAAATCAAGGTCTTACAATTTCCACTGGGAGATTGCTAGAGAGGTCAATCCCATCTACTCTTGAATCACAAAGCCAAAATATCTCTAAAGATCATCTTCAAAATAGCATGCTTCCAAAAACAATAGTTTTAATTCAGGATACATTTGAGAGCACATGAGCTAGCTGAAGGACAACGGCTTATGTGAAGGGCCCATAAATATTTGATGGTCCCATCTTAAGTGTTCCTGAAGATAAAACCACTCTTTACAGTATCAAATTGTCCCCAAAGACTCTTCAATCTAAAGAGTTGGCTTTAGCCACATTACTCATCATTTGTGGCATTCCACTCTCCCCATGAGGAACTCAACATAATCAATAAGAAGCAATTTGTCAAATGTGTAGCATGCTGCTTATTTATAATTCTCAGTATGCATGTGCTATGTGTCTCAAGTGACTGAGAAGCGGAAGATTACGGGATGGCTCTCAAAGCCTCTGCCATGAAACCCCCTTGGCCTAGTTCCATAAGCTCACATTGTACTAGGAAGGAAAGCAAGCTAATCCACTAAAATCTATGATCATGTTGTAAACTCTAGGGCACCCTTTGAAGGGAGCCAATTCAAGTTCCCACCCTGCTAAGTCTCCAGTAGCCAGACCCATATAGTCTCAACCAATTGATGACCCGACTTCACCGTTTCACAAATAATCTCTGCAGAGACATCAAAAAGACAAAAACTACAGGTACTCTTATTTAGGGACTGAAAACTCTGGGTTCTTTAATGAGTCATGCACAGCCTCCTCCCCTAACCCCTCTCTGTGCTTCTGGAAGCTCCATCAGCCATAGTCACATTCTACAACCACTACCATATAACCTCATTGACCAATCACCACAGATCCTAGAATTCCTGGAGCATGTGGCCACATAAGCGGTCACAAGATACTTCCAAATTCCTCAATAGAGACACCCCAGCAAGCGCACATCAAATTAGAAGAGAAAGTAGCATAGAATCCACCTAATTTCAACAAACAAAAACAACAAAGAATATTCCAGTAGCAGCAAACAGCTTAGTAAACTTTCAGACAATGACTTAATAGCCCCATTGTGAGATATAACAAGTTTCAGAAATTTTCCACTATTGAAGTTTTTTCAATAATTCCATTACCATTTAGTTATAATAAACACTGTAAAATAAATTATTTTGTGCCTGTCATGGGAGAAAGTGGGAAACTGAAGGGAATGGAACACTGGTGGCAAGATTGGTGCTAGAAGATTGAATGTCATAAATAACTGTATTATGAGCAACTGTGTAAGCCATTGTGTTTAAATAAAGTAATTTATCATTTAAAATGTTTACAGAGTCATTTCAGAGAAAGGAAACCGCAATCAAGTGCCCCCTTCATAAAAAGAAAACAAACAGCAAAGGTAATAGCACTGTGAACACCAGTTGTTCCAAGCACTATAAACACAGTAATTCATTTAATCTTGACATCAACTCTGTAACTGATTCTACAATAACCCTTGTAGTAAAAATGAAGATACTGAGTTATAAAAAGCATCAAAGTACATATATGGGCGCTAGGGCCTAGCCAGGTTAACATATACTATCAAAGAGTTCTAAACACCCTAGTAAAAATTACTTGTTTCTACCTCCCAGACTTGCTCTTATCTTACATGGCTACCACTATTTGTTCCTGGAGCTACTCATTTTCAACTCTACCTTTTCCCCTTAAATTTTTTTTTTTTTTGGTTTTTGGGTCACATTCGGCAGTACTCAGGGGTTCCTCCTGGCTCTATGCTCAGAAATCGCTCCTGGCAGGCTCAGGGGGACCATATGGGATGCTGGGATTCAAACCAATGACCTTCTGCATGAAAGGCAAACGCCTTACCTCCATGCTATCTCTACGGCCCCTCTTCTTGAATTTTTTAATGTCTTTCACTAAATGCAAGCAGAAATTCCCAATTCAGGGGAGGAGGGCAGACAAGTCCTGGAGACTTCCCTGAGCAAAGTTTTGAAGTCCTGCATCCCCACTTCTCTGATAATGAGTCCTTAGGCCCTTTGAGTCCCATGGTCTCTTCAGCATCCTGAATTTTTACTGTGTTCAGGTTAACCTCTGGTTTGAGAGTGGGTTGTGTATTTTTCATCTTTTTGTTATTGTTGTTGTTAAGGCAATATTTCTATGTAGGCAGTTGGAGGGGGAGGCAGAAAGTATGTGCATTATTATTTTAACATCTAATTGAAAATTGGCTTGAATCAAAAAAGTCTGATGGTGAGAGGAAATCATACTGGGTAAACAAAGCTGGAGCATAAATGGGAGCACACACTGCATATGGAAGAGGGCAATAAGAGTTGCTCCCAGTCTAATGCACAAGCACCTGCCATGTGCTTGGAGCTAGAAATAATGAAGCACAAGGTATGTTATTTAAGTTCTCCACAAGCCTTGTGTTGGATCAGGGAATACTGAATAGAGCATTAAGTGGGTTTTGGAAAAATAGAATCTGGTTTTAAAGCATAGTGGTCATATGAGAAAAAAGTTTTACCTCTCTTCATAAATCCCAGAGCTGTAGGCCTATGATATGGGAATTATGTTCTATAAGTTTTTTTTTTTAAGCAATGTGGAAACTTGGCAGGACGGTATTAGCTAAGAACAGGTGATATAAACTGCCTCAGACAGTACCAATTTATGTCTCTCATCCTGGTTTAATTATTTATAATACCGCTTGCCTTTTTCAATATGACTGATTTGGATGATACTTTACAAGTTCACCCTAGAAAGAAGCTCAAGAGAATCTGCCTCTTGAGGACAAGGTCCTTGATCTCATTGCCTTTGTGCCCTAAGTACACAGTGCCCAAGACATAAAGATCCCACTATCAGTTAAGAACTCAATTACTATAACTCAAAAACCATAAAGAGCATGAAAATCATAAAAATCATGAAAGCAATAGCCAATTGAAAATTAAGTAGTATATTAGAACAGTTTCAAGGGGAAAGCTGTGGGTAACAGATGGTAGAGTTCCAGGGAAAGCAAGAAGTCTAGAAGAAATAAGATGAACTCAAGTTACTTGAAGAAATAGCTAATTTCACATCTGCAGCAAGGAAGTGTCACAAGATTAGCAGAAATTAGCTTGAGCCAGAAATCCAGAAAGGACAAAAAGACTAAGTTTGGGCTATATCAAAGGGCATAGGCACTGATTTAAAAGTGCTCTGACCTTCTGGTCACATTTTACAGATTTGAGCATCAAAAATAATGATGCCTATGGATTGCAAATATAGAAAAAAATAAATGTTTCAAGTTTGTAGTGACATCCAACAAAAAAAGCACTTTTTACCAGAGACTGTCAGCCAATAAATGCCTAGAGAACTTGATAATCGCCATTTTGAAGCCATTGCTGCAATCATTGGTTCAGCAAGAAGAATCAATGCTTGGCACCACCACTGAGAGAAAAGTTTTTAGGAACAAGATTATTTGTGTGGTCTCTTGTGTCATTTGTTAATTACAAAATAGAAAGAGACCCTTGTACAATGGAGATATTTGACAGGCAACAACATGGAAACAAAACCAAAAAGGGACCAAAATTGACATGTACCATCTTCTGATATGTTTTAACTGGAAGCACACATTATTTATGTAGTATTCTTGCCAAAACACTACAGAAAACATTTAACTTTAATTGAAACTTCAAGAAACACACAAGTCCAGAATGAGAATTATTTTACAAGACAATTGGCTGGAATGCCTAAAAGCACTCCCTGTCAAGAAATTTCACACAAGAGATGGAATATTTTTGAACTAGATGAAGGGAGCATGGAGAAACAAAATAATCAAACACAAAGGAATTGCTTTACATGACATTTTATTCGGGACAGAATTGAAATACATACATCAGGGTATTTTGGAGAATATTTAGGGTCTTGAATATAAACTGCTTATTAAGTGAGCTCCTAAATCAACATTAAGTTATTTGGAAATAATAGTATATTGTAGTAAGTTACCTTTTTTTAGGAGATACATGCTAAGAATTTAGAGTGAGGTGTTTAGGTGAAATGTCATAGTGAAATGTCATGACATAAATATATTACTTTCATTCAAATTGCTTTGCCAAAACACACACATGCATATACATAGGTAAAAGGAAGTAAATGTACAAAGTATTAGTAATTTTATAAAGTGAAATTCATTGTGGCATTTATTATATAATTGAATCAACTTTTCTATAGTTTAGGGATTTTCCCAAATAATAAAAATAAATGACAGAGCTGGAGAAATAGCTCAACTGTATAAGTATTTGTTTTTTATGCAGGAAGCCCAGAATCAACCTATGGTATACAGGGTCCCCAGAGACCCACAGGGAATGTCTCCCCAAAGTACATGCAGGGATAACTCAAGTGGTAGAGAATATACAAGGGCCTAAGTTTCTACCCTGACACCACGTTAACCAGAGCACCATCATGTTCCTGTGCACTACTACGATTGGCCTAGTTCCTTTCCCAACAAGACCAGGTATGTTTCCCACAACAACAAAGGAAAAGGGAGAGGAAAGTTTGGAAGAGAAGCTATATGGTGACAGAGAGAGCAGATAGTTGACTTGGAATAAAAGAGAAATCAGTGACCATGGTCACAAAGGTAACAGAGAAAAAAAGAGAGAAAAGTAAAGAAAGTAGAGCTAAACCTTACAACCCACCTTCTGGTTCAAATCCCCAGCACCACATATGAGGGAAAGTGTACCACCAGAGGTCACTCATGAGCAGGGAACCTGAAAAAGCAGGAAACACTACCTACCAGTTGTGGCCAAAAAAAAAAAAAAAATTTTAAAGAATGTTGACAAGAGTGAAAAGTAAGACAATAACCAAAGAAGTTAGATCAAATAAAAGGGTTTGGGAGCACTTTTTTTTAACTAAGGGGAGTATAATATTCAGTGGGAAAGCAATGGCTGCCAGTACTTTGAGGGCAGGATGCAGGTTGGGAGAATAGTTTCTTGGTGTCTTTGGGGAAGTCACTTGGTAACTTGAGATCCTGTGCTCTGGTTGAAGCTCTTTCCCTCATTGCCCAAATCCATGCTTTCAACATCTTCATGGAAATTCCCTCTAGAGATGTGATGAGGTTATTTCTTATCCCCATACAGGTGTCCCCACCCTCTCTGCACACTGCCTCTTAACTCTTACTCAAGAGTTAACTACATTTCACTTCAGGCTCATAATGATGAATTCCCTGAAGAAATCTCTTCCTCACACTGGAGCTCCACAGAGAGCACCTGCCAGTTCTCCCTGGTGCCCACTTCATACCATGGGTGCCAACTTGCAGGCTGGGGCATTGAACAGTGGTCCGTCCTAGGTCAGCCACATGCAAGGCAAATGCCCTATCACTGTGCCACCTCTCCGGCTTCCTTTGTTCAACGCCCCGGCATCCCATATGGTTCCCCAAGCCAGGAGTGATTTCTGAGCACATAGCCAGGAGTAACCCCTGAGCATCACCGGGTGTGGTCCAAAAACAGAAAAACAAACAAACAAAAATTAAAGCCTTAATTTTTCTTTTGGTTTTTTTTTGGGGGGGGGCCACACCCAGCAGTGCTCAGGGATTACTCCTGGCTGTCTGCTCAGAAATAGCTTAGCTCCTGGCAGGCATGGGGGGCCATATGGGACACCGGGATTCGAACCAACCACCTTTGGTCCTGGATTGGCTGCTTGCAAGGCAAATGCCACTGTGCTATCTCTCCGGGCCTGAAGCCTTAATCTTTATCAATGCAACATGTATATTCTACAATAAGTAGTGATGTAAACATGAATCTGGAAAAATAGCACATTGTTTAAAAATAAAAACAGTAGGGGCCAGAGAAATAGCACAATAAAAGGATGTTTGCCTTGCACACGGCTGACACAAGGCAGACCCTGGTTCAATTCCTGGCATCAGTGTGATCCTCCAAGCCTACCAGGAGCAGTTTCTGAGTGCAGAGCCAGGAGTAACCCCTGAATGCAGCTGGGTATGCCCCCCCCCCAAGAAATTCAAATAGCATTAATAAACCTATCACTGACAATAACTTTCCCCTTCTCCTTTTGTTTCTACTCATGTTCATGCAATTTATCAGATGCTTCTGGTATTTACAGCCATGGTTCTAAATTATTTGCTTATAGTAATATTTCTTGATCAGTTTTATTAATTTTTTTACTTATTGTCTCCTACTGTAGCTAAGTATTTAACAAAGTTACCATACCATCCATATATGCCTCATTAACTTTACTCCTCCCCTTCTCACCTACCCATTTTGGTCATATAATTTTAGGTGAAATTAATAGTCATAATTGATATATTTGTTTTTGCATTTCTTTTGTTTGTTTGGTTTTATTTATTTTTGTTTTTGTTTTTGGTCACAACCAGCAGCGCTCAGGGGTTACTTCTGGCTCTATGCTCAGAAATCGCTCCTGGCAGCCTCGGGGGACCATATGGGATGCCGAGATTCAAACCACCGTCCTTCTGCGTGCAAGGCAAACGCTCTACCTCCATGCTTTCTTTCCGGCCCCTGTTTTCGCATTTCTTTAATAGCTCTTATACGTTTATTATTTGTCAAGCACTATATGACATCTCCCTTGAGTTACTATAAAGTCATATGCTAATAAATATATCACACCTAAAATATATTGTAACTTGGGTCCAAGCAGTAGCTCAACAGTTTGAACTTATGATTTGCATGTGGGAGCTATGATCTTCTGAGGACTGCCAGGAGTAAGCTCCCTGCACCAATGAATGTGGCCCCAAAATAGATATAGATTTTAAAAAAACTTTCAGAAGTTGAAAATGATTTTGATTCATCTAATCTATCAAACTTCATAGCTTAATTTCACCTCTCTTAGAAGTACTTAAAACATTACCTTTGTATGTGTTTTGGCAAAATCTTTATTAACTTACTCTATTTTTATAATAAATTTGACTTTCTAATGTAATTTATGAAATGCCAGACACTGTAAAGTATTGATCTCTTGATTAACTAGCTGAATGGGAGTGGTGGCTTGTTCTTACTGCTCAGTCTCAGAAGATTATAATGGATGTCATACAGTGCTAATCCAGTAAAAGATAAAGATTTACATTCCACATGCAGTTTCTACTAAATTCATGTTTTTCCATATGCATTTACATATGTTTTTATCAGCAAAATTTTCATGTGGAACACTCAAGTCAGGGACTGTTCGCCCCAGGTTGCTAGTTTTGTATGACTTTCAAGGAAGTCAATGTTTTCATCATTACAATTATGACTGTGCTAGCAATTATTATGTGATTTTTTTTAAAAAGGTGTGAATACCCAATGGTTAATATGCCCAAACTCACATTTGTGCTATGTGTTAATTTAATATAGATAAATTAAAAAAAACTTTTGCAAAGGGGCCGGAGAGATAGCACAGCGGTGTTTGCCTTGCAAGTGGCCGATCCAGGATGTAAGGTGATTGGTTTGAATACTGGCATCCCACATGGTCCCCCGTGCCTGCTAGGAGCTATTTCTGATCAGATAGCCAGGAGTAACCCCTGAGCATAGCCGGGTGTGGCCCAAAAACCAAAAAAAAAAACAAAAACAAAAAAAAAAAAACCAAAAAAAAAAAAAAAACTTTAGCAGAAGAACTGATAGGAATTAAGTTACATTTAAGGTACTATTATCATTTCCATTTCAGAAGAAAAGGAAAATTAGAGAGTAGACAAGTTTTATAGTTTATACTAATATAATTATTTAAGTTACATCGACTAGGACCTAATCTAGGACCTAATCTAAGTCAGTGGTAGAGTAGTTGTCTTGACTCTGTAAAGCCTGTATTTACTTTCTGGCATTCCACAACATGCAGCACACACACACACACACACACACACACACACACACACACACATGATTGTAGCATGAATTATCAATGATTACTTCAATAAATTTTGAAATCTATAGTGGAGATTTCATGCTATGAGGTGGAAACTGCATCTAAGTTGTAAGCAGTATTTTTCAGGCATTAATCTGTTAACAAACTTAGCTGTATCCCTTTATCTTTGATTTCTACTGAGGTTATTTATTTTATTGCACTAAAACTCACGAGCCCCATATTCTCTGGAACAATTTCCTTATTCAAAGATCTTTCTCATGTCTAATTTCTGTGTAAATTTGATTCTACTACCTAATAACTACTGTTTTGAAATGAGAGAGTTGAATATATAGATTAAGGGTAAAAAACCTGTATCATATTGTCAGACGCTGGCCCAGATCCCTGGCACCAAAGTCATAAAAGAGTTCTGAAAAGCTTAGAGTGTCTATTGAACAACAATAGCTTAGCAGCTCGTGTGATTGTCAGTCAGCTGACAATGTTTTGACCTCCAACTCATCCTTCCCAATTTTCTACCTAAATTTTTTTTAACCAAGGAGACTTTTCCTTTGGGGAGGGGGAATCATTGTTATACCTTTACATAATTATTCAACCATGTTTGAGGATATACCAAGATTTAGCACTTTATTTCTATACATTTTCAATCTTTATTTCCAGAACTGACTGTGTAATTGACTCAATCAATTGAACATTGACTGTTCACCCCCAAACCTTGGATCCCATCTTTGGATCTGCCACAGTTTTCTACAACAGCAAAGGAATCTAACTTCTATCAGAGTAGGCCCTAATATTGCCCTGGCACTAACTTGCTCCAGGATGGGTTTATATGACATCCTGATGACTTGGAAACAGTAACAATTTGCTTTCAGGGCAAGTTTTCCTGCTTCACCACCTAATAGTGAGATGAAACCAGAAGATACTCCATGACACCATGGCTTCAACATAGGATCTTTGCTAAAACTAAGATCTCTAATTACAGAAGCCAGATTGTGACAATTGTGATTGAAAACTTTTCCTGGGACCATAAAGAAAGGCTTTAGTCAACATAGTATGACCAGAGCCTGTAGTTACTTCATAGGTAGGGACACCTTGTTTTTAGATCAATGGTTTTTCCTTCCTATTTTTCCCAATGTTATCTGTGTCTATGCAAAAAACTGCCATACAAACCTTTTTTTTAAATCTTTTAGATAGGAGCGCCCACCTTTTTCATAGAACCTTGGGACATAATTACTTTGTTGTACCTCATATTTCTGCTTTTTGTTTTTGGTTTTTTGGTTTGTTTTTTTTTTGGTGTTTTTTTTTCTTTGGTTTTTGGGCAACACCCGGTAACACTCAGGGATTACTCCTGGCTATGTGCTCAGAAATCGCTCCTGGCATGGGGGACCATTTGGGACAGTGGGGTATCGAACGGTGGTCTGTCCCAGGTCAGCCACATGCAAGGCAAATGCCCTACTGCTGTGCCACTGTTCAGGCCCTATTTCTTCATTTTTCTATAAAATTAAGAAATAAAGAAAAAAATAGAAAGGATGGGGGTCAGGGGTCAACGTGCCTCAGATGCATTGATGGGGATATAAAAAAAGGACAGAACTAAATATTCAAACCAAAGTCTATAACAATAGAATAAAGAGACCCAAACTATAATAATCTAAACTTAAAATGGACCTGTTACACTGGCAGGACAGGCAATTGGTGGTGGTATAGGATGCATGCTAGGAACATTGGTGGACGGAGGTCAACACTAGTGTTGGGAATGGCCCTAACTTACTTTTGCTGTATGCCTGAAATCCAACTATGTAAGACTTTGTAAATCACAATGGTTTCAATAAAATAAAATAAAATCACAGTGCAGAGTCTGTCACTCTGGCCTATGAAGGGATGTTATTTGTATATGTCATGTGTCTGTTTCTTTCTCCACTATGGCACATTACAGGACAGGTTGTGGTGTCTGGCTGCTCCCAAGAAACCCCCAGATAGCATTCACAACATATCAGTCCACCCATCTTACCCTTACTTGCTTGCTTTTTTTCAAGTACTACCAAATGGGAATTCAGCAGCAATCTATTTGTCACTGCTAAGGGAGAGAAAGAGAAATCATTCTACCAACACTTCAGGAATACCAAATCCTTCTGTTTGTGCCCCCAAAGTTCTACATGGATTATGCTTGGTTGAATAGTGTCCATCCTCTCTCCCTTCCCATTTTAAATTCATTTGTACATGGGCCCTGTAAATGTGACCTTATCTGGACATAAAATCTTTGCAGACACTTTTGAGTCAAGATGAAGTTGTACCGAGTTTGTGTGTAGCCTTATCCAATATGACCCACGTACTTAGAAAAAGCAGAAATTTTATGTACAGAGATGCTCATGCACAGAATACAAAGCCTTTGAAGACAAAGGCAGAAACTGGATTGATTTAGGGGCATATCAAGGAATTGCAAAGTCTTCCCAAATACACTGGCAAGAAAGGAACCTTTGCTAGAACCATCAGAGGGAGCACCACCATGGCCCTGTGACACTTTCTAGAATACAGAACTGTAAATTACTTTTGTATACATAGAAATTGATACCCTGTTTCTGGTACTTTATTATACAAAAAATGTCACTGACCAGCTATAACTCCAACATGAAATTCCCAACATGAAAGTAGTTCTTTAGACTACTTACTCTTTATGGTGAGACATGACTCTGGTCATGATAATATCCCTTGTACTTTAAAGTGCCAGAATTTCAAGTCAGGAATGTGGCTCCACGGAAGAACCTCAACAGAGCCTGGTTTCTGCAAGGATCTCAGTAGCCTTTGGGTGAATACAAGAAAAATGAGTTCATGAAGCCTTACAACTACCTTGACATCAAACATTAGAGCTTAAGATCTATGCTGATCTTTGTGCTCAGAGGTACTCAAGAGAAACTTATGGTGTTGAGAATTAAACACAGATTTCTTGCATGCAAAACATGCACTCCAGATCTTTCAATTACCTCCTTGGTCCTGTATCACCTTTGAGTGAGTTTTCAGCTCAGTGAGTTTTCAGTTCAGTTTTCAGAACAGGGCAGTTTCTAGCCCAGAACTTAATCCTGTATTCCCAGTGCCATGTTTTTGCACTCAATAAGTGACACATCTCACAGCACCATGCCTAAGGGTTTCCTGGATTCCTTGATTCAAGTCAGCCAGTCCCGGAAGCATCCCTATCTATGAGAACTTGCCCTATAGTAACAGAACTTCCTTATGCTGGGCCACTAGCCTTTCCTACAATCTTGGCTAGTAGCCATCATGGGAACACTGAGTGAACCAAAGTCCTTGGAAACTCAAGCAAATTGATATCTTGTCCCTTGTAAATCAAGAACACACCTTAGATACGACTTGATACAACTCTAGGTAAATGATAGACAAATCGTCAAATATAGTTGACAACCAGAACAAACCTGTTCAAGCAATAAAGTTCACATCATAATTCATTGCATTGGACCCCACACACTCACACTTATACGTTACCAGAGTGCCAGAGAAAATGCAATTATACACAGTAAGAATCAACAACCTATATTAGTGTCCAGATTCTTGGCAAGAGCTAACAATTTTAAATACTTCATATTGCTATGGAAACAGATTTCAAATACCCGTAATTATCAATAATTTCTCTCTGAAAAGCCCACATCCAGCTCCAGTTTTCATAATTACCTGGAAACGATTTGAAAGAAGTGCTTAAAAAAATAAAGCCCAAGGATGCTGTTACTGCATAGGCAGAGGGAATTTGAATAATCCCCGTAGACACCTGCCTGCTCAGGGTGCCTTAGCTTGTACTGGAAACTCCTACCCAGGAGATAAAATGTGCTCATTGTGCTGCAGAGGATGCTGGGAGCAGAGGGAGGGTTGTTCCAGGTGTCAGAGCCAGGGGAACCTTGCTCTCCTACACAAATCTCACATTGTTCAAGTGCAGGCTCTTCCAGAGCATGAGACAAAGTAAGTCTGTGCTATTCAAGGCAAGGTCCTACATCACCCAGCTCTGTATGGCATCACTCAACACTGGACTGAGAGACAAGAGAACATTGACTCGGAACTCACCTGCTTTATATCCTTTAGTTTGGGCTCCAAAATTTATTATCTTCCTTGATTCCTCTCATAATAAAAATTTTCTCTTGTTCTAAGTCAGAGATTCTAAAGGTAGGTCTAGGCCTGAAGCACTTCATGGCCAGCTTATTTCTCATTCTCTTCTATTACTCTGCAGCTAGACTCTAGATGGCTATTTCCCCTCCATAGACATGAATCTAGTATCTGTCTCCAACAGACACAGCAGTCAGTGCTTTGACTCCACATCCTCACCTTGTTCTCCTTCTCTCCCTTACTCTTTTCTATATCAGGAATTTGGAAATGGACAGTTCTTATTGTCCATTTATCCCATCACTCCAATTCATGCCTAGACCCTCACATATAGCACTGGACTTGCCAGAGATCAATGACCACAGCCTGGAAGATATAATGAATTGTTTTCACATTTTACTGGGTTTTTACCTTTATATATAATAACTCTTTCCACTCAGTTTTCACATCTTTTTTCTGCTACTCACCACCTATTCTGTTAGATTATGATTCTTTAAAAAATTTTTTTTCATTTAGGCACTGATTGACAAAATTATTCATAGTTGAGTTTCAGGCATGCAATGTTCTAACAACAATCTTACCACCAGTGTCAACTTCCCTCCACTAGTATCCCCTATTTTTCCTCTCACCCCATCAGCCTATCTCTGTGACTGGCACATTGTATTTATTTATATTAAGGACATCTAGATTGAAAAAGAAGCAGTCAAACCTTTACTGTTTGCAGATGACATGATATTTTGCTTAGAAAGCCTTAAGAACTCTACTGAAAAAGTTTTTAGAGACAAACATTTATCTGGTTTGTTTTGTTTTGGGGGGACACTCCAGCTGTGCTTAGGGCTTACTCCTGCACTTAACTGTCAGTCCTGATGGGGATTGAGGGACCATATTTGTCAGGGATTGAACAGGGGTTGACCACATGCAAGGCAAGCAGCCTACCTGCTATTTTATTACTCCAACACAACAAACACATTTAAAAGTTGGGGTCTGGGGCTGGAGCATCAGAGCAGCAGTAGGGCATTTTTCTTGCACACGGCTGACCCAGAATAGACCTGGGCTCGATCTCCAGCATTCCATATAATCCCCAAGCCAGGAGTGATTTCTGAGCATCACCAGGTGTGGCCCAAAAAAACAAAACAAAACAAAATTGGTGTCTCACACTTACAGTGTCCTCGATTCTGTAGTTTAGACATACACATATACCAAACCTTTATACAATCCATGTGCCCAAGGCCCTGCCACTGTTAGCTCCCACCCATTTCTTCTGACTGCTATCCCTAAATTTCCTCCCTTCCCTGTCTTTCTCATTCTATAGTTTTAGATACAGGTAGAAGTACCCTGCCTTTGAAATCTTGCGTTTCCTTGTTCTGTTATTTTTTTGTTTGTTTGTTTGTTTGTTTGTTTTGGTTTTTGGGCCACACCCGGCAATGGCACTCAGGGGTTACTCCTGGCTCTGTGCTCAGAAATCACTCCTGGCAGGCTCAGGGAACCATATGGGATGCTGGGAATAGAACACAGGTCCATCTTAGGTCAGCCACATGCAAGGCAAACTTCCTACTGCTGTGCTATCTTTCCAGCCCCTGTTCTGGTATTCTGTATCTTATAGATAAATGAGATCATCTTTATTTATAATCTAATGATTATTTTTCTTTCATTTTTTCCCCAACATTTTAATCTCCCCCTTGGGTCTTTTTCTCAGTCTATCTTCCCTGGACTGTGAGTAACATCCCGGCCCAAAGATGACCCTGACTGAGCCAGCATGATAGTATAGCAGATAGATCTCTTGTCTTGCATATGGCCAACCCTAAGATTGATCCCCAGCATCATATATGAACCTTTCAGTGTGTAAAGAGTAAAGCCCTGTGCACAGTCAAGTGTGGTCTAAAAGTCAAAATAATTTTATAAAAAAAAAAACTAATCAAGACTGTTTTGTCAGCAGACAAGTCTTGGGGACTTGTTGGGGAATCATTCCCAGGATCTGTGGTAATTTAATTATTTGGTTACAGGAGTTTTCCGCACTGATATTACAGAATCAAAACCAAAGCAACAGATTCAAGATTTTCTTTGCCCTGATCCCAGCTTCCTTTTTTTTATTTTATTTTTTAATGTAAACACCATGGTTAAAAGGTTGATCAACGCTCTTTACCAGTGCTCATTTCCCACCACCAATTTTCTGTTTTCCTCCGACCTTTCCTCCTACCTACCTCTGAGTCAGACATTTATCTCCTCTCACTCTCTCTTTTTCTTTCTTTCCCCCTCTTTTTTTTTCTCTTAGATGCTTAGGCCTCAAAATGAATTAGTAGGTACATCACAGCCCTGGAAGTCTTTTTAACTTCTTTTCCCTACGTTTTTGACCTCTCACTCACCCCAAATAGATTACTGGATTCTCCTTTCCTAAAAGTGTGAGCTCTTCCTCTCCTAATTCTCTCAAATTTTTTGTGTTTGACCTCAATTTCCTCCCAGTGTCTTTACATGCAGTTTTGCTTCTAGTCCATATTGCTTTAGAATTTTTACATTGTTGAATGTATATTAGTTTTTTGTCACTGTCAGCTTTAAAACAGAGGTTAAGGGACTAACCTCTGTTGCCATTCACTTGACTATCAAGATATGACCTTCACTACTCTGATCTCCAATCTTAACATCACCAAATGTCCTAAATTCTACCCCATCGAGTCTACTGTATCTTTCATCATACTCTCTCCCTGGAATGTTCTTACACAGTTCCTCCTAGCGAATAAATGCTTTCTTTCAAAACTCAGTACAAGAGGCCAGGGAATTAACTAAAAGGGTTAGAGGGCATGCTTGGCCTGCAGAGGCCCCAGATTCAATCCCTAAGACCACATAGTCCTTCAACTACTGCCAGAAGTAGCCCCCAAGAACTTCAAGGTCCCCTAAAAAAATCAAATTAATTAAATAACTTATTCATCGCCTCTCCAAGAAATCCTTCTTTTGGTTTGTTTGTTTTGTTTTGTTTTGGGGTCACTCCCAGCAGCACTCAGGGGTTACTCCTGGTTCTCCGCTCAGAAATCACTCCTGGAAGCCTCGGTGGACCATATGGGATGCAGGATTCAAACCACCATCCTTCTGCATGTAAGGCAAATGCCCCACCTCCATGCTATCTCTCCAGCCCCAGAAATCCTTCTTTTAACTCACCACTCACCTCCCAGGAAAAAGTTCTAGTTTTTTCTTTATTCTTTTCCAGAAGATAAAAAGGTATGAAGGTATAACTGACATCTTATAAATTTAAGGCATACAAATAGTGATTTGATCCACATAAATTATGATATGATTCCTCTAAAGGGGCTAGCTGAAACCTCAATCATGCCAACTAATTAACAGTTTTTTTTTAATGTGTTAGAGCATTTGGGGTCTATTCTCTTAGTTTTTAGAATATAATATAAATATCATCCTGTTAACTATAATCACCATCCTGCACAGAAATTATCTTTCTTGTAACTGAAAGTGTGTTCTCTTTGGCCAGTCTCCACATTGCCCTATTCATCCCCAATACCTGGTAAGCATCATTCTAGTCTCTTTATATGACTTTATAGCTTTTTTTTATTACACACATAAATGAAAGATAAAATTAGTCTTTCTTTGACTTATTTTTATCAATAGCAGACTTTTTACGAGCTGTCAAATACTCTAATGTAGCCAGATTATATACTATTTTACCCTACAATGTTGTCAGTGTTTGTCTTTTTTTTTTTTTTTTTTTTTGGTTTTGGGGTCATACCAGGCAGTGCTCAGGGGTTACTCCTGGCTCTACGCTCAGAAATCATTCCTGACAGGCCCAGGGGACCGTATGGGATGCCTGAATTTGAACCACCATCCTTTTGCATGCAAGGCAAACAGCCTACCTCCATGCTCCCAGTGTTTGTCTTGAATTTCTTCATGCTCCTCCTCCACAACTCACCTACCCCACACACACTAGAGTATGAGCCACCTGAGGACAGGAATTCTTTCATCTTTCATCTTTCATCCATCTGCTACTGGCTAGACCAGTGTTTGGAATGGAAGGGCCTGATAAAATCCTGGTTGAAGGTATGAGCTGAACAAACAAGGCAATTACTCTCCATCATTGAGAATACAAAGGACCATAGTCCTATACAAAAGCAAACAGATGACTCTATGGAAGGTTGTGCTTAGAAGGTAGTTTAAAGTTCAAGTGCTGGGACAGGAAGTATTAGCAGATCAGGCACTTGCCTTGCATGTGACTGACCTGGATTGGATCCTCGTTGCCACATGGTCCCCATAAGCATCATCAAAAGTGATCTCTATGCACAAAGCCAAGAGAATGCCCTGTGTATGGCTTGGTGGAGCCCAATAACAAAAAATAAGGTTTGATGATGGGAATTCATGAATATTTCATGTAATGCTAAATAACTGGCTTTCATTCCCTATATATCTATCACTAATATAAAAACTAAGCTGGTACTCTGGTAACTACAGTGAACAAAACTAATAATTCTGGCCCTAACCCTAGCCATTTTGTGCAACTACCATCCAAATCTTTCAGAATCTTTTTGCTATTTTTCAAGCATTGTCTTTAGTGCTTTATACACATTTTCAGCTGTTGGGGTGTGGGGTATAGACACTCTGAAGTTTGTGTTATTTCCATCAAACAGGAAAAAAAATAAAGCCCAAAACACTTGTGAAGGTTAACATTGTTCAAGGTCAGACAGTATTTGGCAGAACAAAGATTTCTTCTAAAGTAAATCTGTTTACATTACCTTTATATAACACCTCTAGATGCTGAGGGACACAATTGGAACTCCAAATTATTGGTATTTTATCCCAATATTTGGTTTCTGAGGCTAGGGCACAATTCTAGAAGTTCTGCAAGAAGTTTATTTTTATTCTCTTTTTTATGGATGTACTAATCAAATAGGGAGAAGAATTTGTATTAAAATTGATCCAAGGAAATATAGAAGTTTGTAAGTGAGCATTTATGTTCCAAAGCCATGAAAGTATGGCTATTAGTGTGATTTATCACCTTCTTCTGGTCTTTGAAGCTGAGAGAAAGTGGTGGAGGATGTGTGTGGGGTGGGGTGGCTATGTGGAATAGTTTTAAGCAGTAAGAACTTTCCCCGAATGAGCTCTATGCTTTGCAGATTCTTCTTCTTCTTTCATGGAGATGCCATTCTAAAGCAGCACTTGTTTGGACTGGACTGACAGTACAGCAGGTAGGGCATTTGCCTTGCACATAGATGATCTGGATTCAAGCCCCAGCATCCTATATGGTCCCCATAGTCCATCAGGAGTAGTAATTCCTGATCACAGAACCAGGAGTAACCCTTGAACTCCACCCAGTGTGACATGAATGAATGAATGAATGAATGAATGAAGCGGTAAGTGCAAGTTGGGTCCACCAAGTTACTCAAGATGTTTAGAAAAATAAATGTGTAGGGCCCGGAGAGATAGCACAGCGGCGTTTGCCTTGCAAGCAGCCGATCCAGGACCAAAGGTGGTTGGTTCGAATCCTGGTGTCCCATATGGTCCCCCGTGCCTGCCAGGAGCTATTTCTGAGCAGACAGCCAGGAGTATCCCCTGAGCACCGCTGGGTGTGGCCCAAAAACAAAAACAAAAACCAAAAAAAAGAAAAAGAAATGTGTATAGAGGCCGTAGAGATAGCATAGTAGTAGGGCATTTGCATTGCATGCAGCCGATCCAGGACAGACCTGGGTTTGATTCCCGGCATCCCATATGGTTCCCTGAGCCTGCCAGGAGTGACTTCTGAGCACAGAGCCAGGAGTAACCTCTGAACATGGTCGGGTGTGGTCCAAAATCCAAAAGAAAAAGAAAAAAAATTCATGTGTCCCATTAAAATATTCTTTCTCAAATGAACTCTACAGGGTGGGATGAGTTTTACTGCAGGACTAAGTAAGCAGAATCGACACCAACAAGGCCTTTCAGAATGGCTCCAGAGCTAGTGCAGAATCCTGGGAAAGGAGAAACATTTGTGTTTCCATGAAAAACTGACATTATTTAGTGCACTCCCTCCCTTCCCTTGAATCTGATCCTGTGGGAACCATTTCACAACTGTGTCATAGGTAAAGTTGTGAGAGAATTTTTTTTTTTTTGCAAGATGACCCTTGCCCACAGACTTGCAAAGAAATCATTGCTGCAAGACCTTCCTCCTGGGGCAAAACAAAATTTGCCTTTATTTGCAATTTCACTTCTACAATTTTTCATTGTTTTCCAAAATTTATTCAGTATCTGACTCCTTATGGGCTATAACATCTGTGATTTACTCATCACAACTAAACTCAAGCATCTAATGTGAGTTGGCCTTTAAATTCTTTGGACAATGTTATCTGTATATACATTGTTGGGGAAGAGAAGACATTTCCTCCTCCTTTGGGTTCTTTTCAATTTGGTCAAGCAATCAAATTAACATCAGACAGGTGAGTAGGTGGAGGAAAGCAAACTTAATTACATGCACTATGGGGAGGCCCCATCTACATAGATTTTAAGATCAGGAAGGGAAAATGTGGGGGATGTACCTTGAGGCAAGGAATTGGAATGGACTATTGGGGAGATGGCTCAAAGGGCAGGAGTCCTGGATCTAACCCAGAGATCAATAGAGTGTACCCTGTCCTACCACCACCGAAAAAAAAAAAAAAAAGAAAGAAAGGAAAAGAAAAGAAGAAAGAAAGAAAGAAAGAAAGAAAGAAAGAAAGAAAGAAAGAAAGAAAGAGAGAGAGAGAGAGAGAGAGAGAGAGAGAGAGAGAGAGGGAGGGAGGGAGGGAGGGAGGGAGGGAGGGGAGGGAGGGAGGGAGGGAGGGAGGGAGGGAGGGAGGGAGGGAGGAAGGAAGAAAGAAAGAAAGAAAGAAAGAAAGAAAGAAAGAAAGAAAGAAAGAAAGAAAGAAAGAAAGAAAGAAAGAAAGAAAGAAAGAAAGAAAGAAAGAAAGAAAGAAAGAAAGAAAGAAAGAAAGAAAGAAAGAAAGAAAGAAAGAAAGAAAGAAAGAAAGAAAAGAAAGAAAGAAAGAAAGAAAGAGGGGGCTGGAGAGATTGCATGGAGGTAAGGCATTTGCCTTTCATGCAGGAGGTCATCGGTTCAAATCCCGGCGCCCCATATGGTCCCCCGTGCCTGCCAGGAGCAATTTCTGAGCCTGGAGCCAGGAATAACTCCTGAGCACTGCCGGGTGTGACCCAAAAACCAGAAAGAAAGAAAAGAAAGAAAAGAAAGAAAGAAAGAAAGAAAGAAAGAAAGAAAGAAAGAAAGAAAGAAAGAAAGAAAGAAAGAAAGAAAGAAAGAAAGAAAGAAAGAAAGAAAGAAAGAAAGAAAGAAAGAAAGAAAGAAAGAAAGAAAGAAAGAAAGAAAGAAAGAAAGAAAGAAAGAAAGAAACAGAGAAAGAAAAAGAGAAAAAGGAAAAAAATGCAGAGAAAGGACTGGGACATTAGCAGAGAGGAGTAAACTGACATCAGAGAGAGAGAGAAGACCTTTTATGATGAACCTGCTGGTCCTTGGTCAAGCCAGAACCAAACATTCACATGTTCTGACAATACACCTTGGGATGAGCCTTGAATGTCTTTCTGCAGGTAGCTTTATTTTCTTCTTCTTTTTTTTTTTTCTCTACGTGCTTTTTTTCTGCAGTAGATTGAGAGTCCACAAGCTAGGCCTTATCTCTAGTTCTGCCCCTTTCCCCTTGATCCAGCTCAGTTTAGAACTGGATCTGAATACAAAATTTCCCTAATGTCCATATTATGACCATGGATTGACAGTTAGTTCATTGCTCCCTCCCTTTAACTTTTCTCTCCAAAAAGTCTGTTTAGATTAAAAGACAGCATTTCAATCAGCCTCACAATCTATGGACAATAAAATCAGTCGTTTTCATGATAAAGGTAGATGAGCTTTGACAGACATGTAGAAAGCTGCATACCATTACCATAATCAAGACACAAAACAGCAAGGTCCCTCTTCCTCTAAATCTCCTCCTAACCTTTTGCAATCAATTCCCTCTTCCAATCTGTACCCTTGGGCAGCTATTGATCACTTTGCTTTCATCAGAGTTTTTCTTTACTAGAATTTATATATAGAACTTACAAACATACACCGACTTATGAAAATAGGATCATGGAAACATTTAGTCTTCAAACACTGACCTAATACTATTGAAATGTGTCCATGTTGAAGCCTGTGTTCGTCTTTCCTTCCTTCCATTGTTGAGAAATAATTCCATTGCGTTGATTGACCACAATGCATTTATTCATTCAACACTTGAAGGACATCTGGGTAGTTTCCAATTTGGGGTTGTTATAAATAACAGTGGGATGATTGAGTTGCATATTTAGTTTATGTTTAACTTTATTATTTTACTTTTTATATCTTTCGTGGGTTTTATGACTGTGCCCATGGATGTGCAGAGGCTACTCCTAGCACATGCTTGGTATGGGTCCCTTAACCAGTGTTTGGTGGACCAGGTGATACCAAACACTGAATCTTGACATCCAACATACACTACAGCCTTTTGAGCTATCTTCCCAGCCCTAGCATATATTAAAATTTATATTATTATTATTATTATTATTATTATTATTTCCACCTTTTTGGTTTAAGACAAAACCAAAAAACTGAGAAAAGTTATGAAAGTTTTGTTCTACTTTTCTCCACCAGAGGCAGGAACCCCAGATCAGAATTTATAAAAGTGGCTGTTATTTTGCATAGGCACAGTAAAAGTTAGCTATAATAGTGTAAAAGTTTAAATTGTATATCTCATTCTCAAAAAATCATCTTTTTCCACATCTTTCCATATCTTATACATTTCACAAAATGTTTTTCACGAACTTCTCTGAACATAAACATTAGAACTTTTCCGCAGATACACTTAATTTGAAATTTTTTAAACATTCTCACACCGAGCACTGTAATATGAGTCTAGAACATCCAAGTTCCTTTTCATAAACTTCCTTACACAAAATCACAATAACATTTTTGCAGATATATAGTTTAAAAATAAGTTTGCTAAAACAGTCTTAAAATGAGCACCATAATAAGAGTATATTGCATCCAAGTTATTTATCATTGACTTTTGTGGACAAAGACATTAGAATATTTTAGCAGACATAATTTGATAATAAGTTGCTACATAATATATATATAATCAACAGAGAAACATTACTAGGATAGCTGAGAACACTTAACAATCCCATTTCCCAGAAACTGTGCGAACTAATATTAAACTACAAAAATTGGGTATAAAATTTTCTCTTTGCAGTAGGGCATAGAACAAAAGAGTAGCATTAAGATCTATACAAGTAGAACACACAGTTTAATCAGAACACACAATTTAACCAGCAATATAATGATTGACTCAAATAGGATAGAGATTAATCCAGAATAAAGTTGCAGGAGGGGGCCGGAGCGGTGGCACAAGCGATAAGGTGTTTGCCTTGCACGTACTAAAGTAGGACGAACCACGGTTCAATCTGCTTGGTCTCCCAAGCCAGGAGTGATTTCTGAGCACATACCAAGGAGAAACCCCTGAGCGTCACCAGGTGTGGCACAAAAACCTGAATGGATGATAGATAGATAGATAGATAGATAGATAGATAGATAGATAGATAGATAGATAGATAGATAGATAGATAGATAGATAGATAGATAGATAGATAGATAGATAGATAGATAGATAGATAGATAGATAGATAGATAGATAGATAGATAGATAGATAGATAGATAGAAGTTGCAGGAGGTTCTGAAAGCAGCTTCTCCCCAGGTAGGATTTGACTGGGTTTGGATCCTCCATCTTCTCCATCTTCCTCTGTGTTAGGATGCTGAGGTCATCTGAAAAGAAAAGGCCAGAATCTGGGTGAGGGTACCCACTTATCTCTCTGCTGTTGGTTCCCCTGAAATTGAGCTTTCTCTTTGGCTTCTTCCCTAACAGAGACCTTTATAAACTGCTGCAATTTGGGGGCTAAAGTCCTCTCACAAAGCACCTTTTAATAGAAGAAAGGTGGAGAGCCTTGGCCTCTGGGACTCTACTGAGTCTTCAACTCTCTCCCCTTCACTGCCTGCTTCTGTCCCACTTGAAGGAGCCTCTGCCACATTCAGAACAGTGTCCATGTGCACTAATGTTCCAGTGATGGGCACTGCACACTCAGTCCAGTTCTATGAGGCTGTGATGGTGATTATTCACCAGAGGGTCAAGGCACTCACCATCGTTGGGGGTCTTTTCAGGTCCCTGGATCCTGGGTCACTGTTCAAGCGCCAGTTGTAAAATAAAAACCGTGAGTTGTGAGCTCAACCCACATGCCATGTTTCTAACCCCTTAGGTGGATGGGTCTGAAAAAGCAGGGTAGCAACAAAGAAATAATAAACCAAGCCAGTCAGGAAAGGATTATCATGGCATCCATGGTCTTTGCCTTGTGCTCTCTGTCTGAGCTAAAAACCTCTCCTCTTTCTTTATTAAACCAATTCCCAATTCCGGAGGGGAAGGTAAAGAGAGACACAAAAGTACCTATCCAGTGGGCTTTTACATATCAAAGGAAGAACTTTACTGGATATTTTACATTCCCTCCAAGAATACATAAGATTTACAGTAGTTCCATATTCATAATGAAACTTGGCAATGCAAATCTTTTTATTTTAACCTATATAGTGGCTGTAAAATGGTATTTCATTGAATTTTTGTTTGCATTTCCTTGATGATAAATTATATGAAACATCTTTCAATGTGTCTATATCTTATTTTTACATATGCTATCTCCCACTCATTTTCCAATCAAATTGTGTATCTTGTTTCATTGGTTTATTTTCTGTGGTGCGGGGGATCAAATCCATGACATAACACATAACACATACATTAAGCTACCTTCCTGGCCATTATTATGTTTTTAAAGTGACTTACATTCAGTGGGAAGTCTTTTAATCTGGAAACAATCCAAATGTCCAAAAAAGATTAGTAGACAAAGAAACTTTGGTATATCTATACAATAGAATACTGTGCAGTTGTTAGGAAAAATGAAGTCATAAAATTTGCTTATACATGGATAGATATAGAGAGTATTATGCTGAGTGAAATTAGTCAGAGGGAGAGGGATAAACATAGAATTGTCAGACTCATGCGTGAGATATAAAATATATAATATGGTAAGAATATTCAGAGACAATAGAGATGAGGGCCAGGAGGACCTGTCCATGGTAGGAAGCTTGTCACAACTAGTGGGGGCATGCATTTAGGATAGAGAAAAGACCACTCTGTCAATGATAGTTGGAAATGATCACTCTGGAGAAGAGCTGGATGCTGAAAGGAGGTAAAGTGATATACATAATACCCCTTCAGTAACAATATTTCAAACCAATTTCTAAAAGAAAAAAAGGTGGGGAAGAGAGAGAGACAAATGTCTGCTACAGAAGTAGACTGGAGAGATAGTAGTGGTAGAGTAGAAGGAAACTGGGGATAAATCTGGAGGGAAATGTGTACTGGTGAAGGGTGTTGGACATTTGAACAACTTTGTAAATGTGTCTCTCATGGTAATTCAATTAAAGGATTTCTTTATAAAAAATAAAGTGACTTACCATTTCTGAATCCAAGTTTTTATGAAGTAAAGATTTTGTAAATCAGTTCTGAGTCTGTGGCATAAGAAAAGCATTGTATTTTGACAAATAAATTCTGCATCCTTGGAAACGCTGACCAGTGCAGTGTCTGTTGACATCTGCAGTGTACAGCCAGTTACGGGGGCAGGGAACTAATGCCAAGCCCCAGTCTCTGGCCCAAAGGGAAAATGCTCTCTGCTTTCTTCACTACTTCTGAATTCTCTTGCATGTTGTTTTTTCTGCTTATTTTTTTCTGCATTTGTTGCTTTCTTTTGCTGTTGCCATTTTAGGTAGAAATGTATTTCTCTTTCTTTTCTGATGCAAGTAAGCATCTTTGCTTCTGCCTTTCAGAATGAACCTCTAAACATAGCTTTATTTATTTTTTTCAAACATAGCTTTAAAGACAACAAAGCCCCTTCCAGGGAAATTTTCCTAAAGGCCCCCAGCTAAGCCCTTGAATGTTCTACTATGTTCCCTCACTTCTTCTGGGGACTAGATTTGCTGATAGAGTTTCTGCAAAAAAGGGAATCCCATGGTGGCCATTTTTTGCTGTTGTTGTTAAATCACTGATGCTAGAGAAAGGATTTCTGTTGAAAACTTATGTAGGGATTGTAGGCAGGCAGGGCTGTCTAGGGGAACTTGGAGCCAAGTATCACAGAAACTACTTGCTGACACATTTATTATGGCTTTTCCTCTCATCTTATCTCTTTTCAAATATCCAGACAGGAAGAAACCTGGATGGATTTTGGCAGCCTTCCTATACGTGGAAATGCTAGGTACTTTGGCAGGAGGAAAAAAAATGATTTCCTGTAGTTTAGCTAGGTTCTCAGGTTGGGACCCTGTACATTATACAGAGATAATCATAACATTGGACTTTCCTGATGAAGAACAGAATAATAGAAAACAGGCAAATATGTTTAATGTTGTGTTGAGTCAGGCAGAACTGCCATAGAGAAATGAAGAGGGTTACTCGGGTTACATGTTTTTACGTTATTGGAGAGTTTTTGGGAATACCAACAGGCTTTAAAGGGAAAATATAATGGCAGTAAAAGAAGTTGAAGTGAAGTGGAGACTGGAGGTTCCCTCTGCTCAGAATCCTCCAGGATTATCTTCAGAAACAAGGATGCTTCTTTTCTCAGGGTATGGGAAGATGCCTCTTACTTGAGAATATTATGAACTGCTTTGGAGAAAAAATATGAGAGACCGTGGGCCCCTGACTGGTCTCATATCTCTTTAGCTTAAAGTGTTCATCATGACTAGGTACTTTCTCTCAGCATGTACTAAAGCCTGTCACATACTCAATATACATCTCTTTGCTCCTTCCTTGTTTAGACTATCCTGACTTAGGATAGTAATAGACCTCGATAAAGAAATAATAATCCCAGATTTCTTCCCAGAGAAGGATGGCCACTGACATAGTTTTGGTGAAAATAACATAAGCAAAATTCTCTGGTGGGCTTGTCGTCTTGGGTGAGGCATCTTGCCATGAGAGGGGAAGGTGGTTTCCTTGAATTACTTTAAGAAACTAAAAATGGAAATACCATAAATCTACTCCTAAACATAAATTCAAAGGCTATGAAAACACTAATTCCCAGAGATATTTCTGCTCTTCTGTTCACAGCGGCACTATGGACAAGAGCCAAATATGGAAGTAACCCAAATGCCAATCCACAGATGACTGGAGAGAGAAGTTATGGTCTATGTACTCAATAGACAGTTATGATACCATAACTGAAGAAGAAATTTGGTCTTTGGGGATAAGCATGGATGAACTTGAAGTAATTCTGAGAAAATTAAGTCAAAATAAAAAAATAAGTAGATGGCTTCACTCCTATGTGAACTACAAATATCTAAAACAAACTGGCAAAACACAACAAAATAATTCCTAGTCTCTGTGATAATAGTGGTGGTTGCCAGAGGGAATGGAGAACAGGCAAGGGAGGAATATGAAGTGAAGAGGACATCTGAGAATGGGAATTTTGGGAATGGGGGGGACTGTGAATCTTACACATGGCGAGTATGTTCTTTGGCATGGAAATTTATGGACCTATAGATAAATGGCAAATCAAGAAAATGTAATTTTTTAAGTTGCTGCTTTGGATCACATACAATAGGTGGATTTTATGATACATAAGTAATAGCTGTGTAAAGTTATTTAAACGTTTAAGTCAGAAATATTGAACAAGACAGGGTCTTGAGTCTTGAGTCCTTAGGGCCTCACTCTGTCCAATCCATTGTCACAGAAACCCCATCTTCTAAGTTCTCAAATAGAGACAGCCCTGGTATAAATCACTCTGTACCTTCTCCCTTAGCACAGACTTCCAGCCCTGAAGAGTATATAAATCACTCTGTACCTTCTCCCTTAGCACAGACTTCCAGCCCCTAGAGTTGTCTGGGGACCATGTGGGGTTCCTATGACCCGGAGCAGCAGGACTCAAAAATAGCACATTCACCTGAGCCCCCTGGGCAGCCGTCTAAGAACATGTCACAGACTTCTCAGAAGGTTCCAGCAGAGTTGAGCATCAAATGTTACTGGGATCTGTTTGCTCTGTTTCCCGCCTGGCTCCTGGCTCCAGGGTCCAGCCCTCATGCCTGTTCCCTGGGATCATGTCAGCCACTCCCACATGAAAACAGGCAGCCGAGACTTACCCAGCTCTCCTCTTGGAAAATTTAAGCTGCCCTAGAAGATGCTACTGAGAGAAGCAAGCAAAATAAATCAGTGTGTGTGCATGTGTGTGTCTGCAGGGCTGCAGGGTGAGGGCAGAGAGATTCACAAAGCAGTCAGATGAAGTTCCAGGAGTCAGCCAGCTTTATTTCACAGTCCCTCCAGCCATGCACATCTCCTTACATGGCCTCTGATACTAAGCCTTTTCCTAGCAGCTACTTCTCTACTCCTACTGGGCTCTCTCAGCCTCTATCTCCCTTTCAGCTGCTTTTAGCAGGCTTTCTAACTGGCTTCCAGGCTGACTAATTCCCTTTGGTGATGCTACTGCTGCTGCTTCTTTGATGATGCTCAATTGCTGGTACTGAATCTGATGTTGTATCTCTGATGATGATGGCTCTCTCCCGCTTCCCTCTCTAACTCTTATCCCCTCTCTCCCCTCCCCTGAAAACTCCTTTACCCGCCCATTCCAGATGTGGGCAGTTCTGATCATTCAGGTGGGATAGATGTGTTGGAGGAAGGGATCACACACACACACACACACACACACACACACACACACACACACTTGAATTTTCCTCCTCCATTTCTAATTTGGGTTTCAGTAACTGATGCATTAATTGGGGGGGGTGGGAGTCACACCCAGTGATGCTCAGGGGTTACTCCTGGCTCTGTGCTCAGAAATAGTTCTTGGCAGGCTTGGTGGACCATATAGGATGCCAGGAATCAAACCAGGGTCTGTCCTGTGTTGGCCGCATGCAAGGCAAACATCATACTGCTGTCACTCCAGCCCCAATTAATGCATTACTAACCTAGTCAGTTGCCTTGGACTAGACATAGTGTCAGCCCAGCTTAAGTGCTGGTGCCTCTCAGACAGTTTTGCACAATGCAAATTTAGCCTAAGTCAAAATGACTCAGGAATCACTCTGGATTATAAAGATACAACTATAATGCAGGCATTTATGTCAATAATGTCATTTAAAATACAGTTTTGCTGGAGCTGGAGCAGTAGCGCAAGCAGTAGGATGTTTGCCTTGCACACGCTAACCTAGGACGGACAGCAGTTTGATCCCCCCATGTCCCATATGGTCTCCCAAGCCAGGAGCAATTTCTGAGTGCATAGTCAGGAGTAAACCCTGAACATCAACCGGGTGTGGTCCAAAAACAAAAGCAAACAAACAAACAAAAAAAACGTTTTGCTGTGGAAGTCACCACAGTTCCCTAGTGGTTGAGCTAGGAAAATTTTACCATTGATCCAAATCAATTGTCTTAGATCTACAAATGGCCCTGTCCTCTTGTTCTCTCCAGTGGGGGCTATGAAAGTAAAGGGCACTGACTGTCAGGAAATAGCTTGAGTCAGGGCAGTAAGGAATGCCACAGAAGCTCCATCCAGCAGAAATCTGACTCCCTCAGGAGCTCTCTCTCCCCAGGGCCCTGGTTCCTAGTATTAGCCTGTGTTCCAGCCTAATGCATGTTTTAATGTGTAAAGCCACCTTGTCCACAGTGACAGCCCCTTCTGAGGCCATCTTTGTGTGTCAGATTGGTTTCGGTCATGGCTCAAAAGACCTGGGAGCAGCCATGCCTGAGCAGAAGAGTCCCTAGAGACCTGAGTGGTCTCTGAACAAACTCCTTTCAACATATTCCAGGGAGTGGACTGGCCCAGGGAACTTTCTTCTTCTTATCAATGGCCTTACAAAAAGGATTCCTCCATTCACCTGTTCTTTTGAAGAGTCATCTAAAAGATATAGGCAGCAAATACAAGATCAAAGACCCCCCCAAGTCTGAAGGTCTGCCTCAGAGCAGACATTTCAGAGGGGCTTAGAAACTCAAAGCTGCCCAATCCCCGGGCATTAACTTCCAGGAGCGATGGATATGCCTGTCCCTGGGGGATCTTATTCTGGGCCTAAAGCCACTTTGCACTCAATCAAACCAAAGGAAAATTCAAGTTGGACAAATGCAGGGCGACTGCTCAGATGCTGCAAAAGAGTCCTGTTAGAGCTCCATAAAGCTTTTAAAATTGATCCTCAAGCTTATACGCAAGTAAACTGCCCTCAAAACCCAGGGGTTCAAACCCAGCTAGCAGCTGGCAAAAAAACAAAATGGTCCAATTTTTTAAGACTGAAAGATGTAGCATAGCACGTGAGCTAACCTAACAGCATCTCACCTGACAGTCCAATTCCTGCTCTTCCCTGCAAGTTGGAGACTCAGAGAGTGGAGCCAGGAAGGCAAAGCATCCATTTGCCCCCTGCCGACAGTCCTCCTGCCTTAGCTACTGTTACTTCAACACATAATGCTAATAGGGAATGAAAAGACTGATGTGTTTGCATGCCTCGAAGGGTCATTTCCAAAGGAGAAGCAGTGTCCTTGATGCTTTTAGCTCATTTCTATGTCCACAGGCTTCTAATATGGTGTATGTATCATTTCCCTTCCTTAAAATCTGTGAGTTGTGTGCTCATGGTTTTGTTAGATCTGGTGAGAAAGAACCAGAAAGAGACCCTCAGATGCATGCAGAATGCAAGAGCTTCTTGCAGCTCACTGGGTTAAGCTGGAGAGAAGTCAGTGAGCAATTTCTACACCACTCTGCCCAGAGGAACATCAGCCAGAAACAGAAAAATTAAGGGACTTTGGGCAATGGTTGCCAGAAATCTGGGAAATGACCAAGTCAGGTATTTGCTGAGCTCCTAAAAGAGGCTCCAGATGCAAGAGGAGGAGGTTGAGAGAGTTTCAGGTGTCACTGAGGCTTCCATGGGGAATTAAGCAAGCAGTGAAGTAAGAGAGAGTAGATTTAAAAATTAGCCTGTGTGCGAATGCTCTATGTTCAGAAAAGGAATTGAAAAGCAAACAAGAACTCGGCCAGCCTCTCCCCTCCTCTCCTCTCCTCTCCGCCAAGCTGGACATTGGCATTTGAGAAGAGGAATTGATTGGCTGCAAAGACACTAGGCTGGTAATTAAACAAGGGGCCGATCGATGGCCTGGGCTCTGACTTAGAGCTCCATTGACAAGCTCACAGAAGAATCCAGAAGGAGCAGGTGACTTGCTATTTGGCTCAGGCCAGAGGGAATCTTCAGATATCTTCTACCTTGGGAAAGGGAGTGCAAAGAGCACATTGTCTTCCTCTCCTCTCCTTTAAAACCTCACTTGATTCTGTACTAAACCAAGCAAAAATAAAGAATCACATTCAGAGCATTTTTCTTGGTGGCAGGTGACAGATGTAAGGACCCAATTTGTGATGACATGGTTCACTTGTGCAACGACAATTAAGCTGCCTGTTAAATCACCTAGCTAAATAAAAATCACAAGCAAGTTACTTATTAGCTCCCTTTCTCCAGCCTTCCTAAGTGCTGGTGGCTGCAGAGGGAGCTCCATTGATATGTGAACTGTATGATCCACCCTCTTCCCTGCACAGCCCTTTCAATCAGAGGCCCATGTATGGGGCTATACCATCATATATGCACTCACATAGCCCTGTGGAGCTCAGACATGGGATGATCCTACAAAGACAATTTGTCTCCCATGATGAAGGGTGGGGCCTATCTGGGCCCATCTGGGCCCTTCTACTCATTACCCACCAGTGAAAGTGGCTAATGATAAATAAGATGAAATACAGGAAAGTTCATCTCCAAAGCTCGAGGAAAGGAAACTCCACCAGACACTGAGGGCTGAGACTGCAGACCTCACCAAGCTGTTTTGTCCAGTAGTCTTGTTTCCTGCTTTTGACATCTTCAGGGGAAATGGAGTGGGGAGTGGAAAATCTATGGACAATCTAATCCATAAAACACATCCAAGGGAAACATAAGCAAAATTGTCCGTGATAATGACTTTAAAGGTATCTTCATTAAATAGATTTCAATGGCCAAGAAAACAAAAACAAAACTAAACAAATGGGACTATAACAAACTAAAGAGCTTCAGCACTGAGAAAGAAATGAAGCCTAAAATAAAAAAACACCCCCCTGAGAGGAAGAAATATTCATACATCAGGCATTGAACAAAGGGCTAATAGGAGCAATCTATAAAATACTCACAGGACTTGACAACAAAATAAACCAACAACCTCATGAAAACATGGGGAGAAGCTGTGAACAGACACTTCCTTAAGGAATCCATACAGATGGCCAATAGGCATGTGGATAAAACACTTATCATCACTGTGAAAGAAATACAAATAAATATGATAATGAGATACCATCTCATACCAAGAATAATGGCATTTATAAAAAAAAATGACTGAAAACTATCAGTGCTGATAGGATGTGGGGGGGGGGCCTTATAAACTGAAATGGCTCAATGTATGTATAGAAGAATACAGAACCTTCTAAAACAATGAAGTATAGAACTATTATAGAATATACCAATTCATTCCTTGTTATTTGTTCCCCAGAACACACATGCAAAAAAGCCTTTCTTTTAAAAGATATATGCACACCTATGCTTGGGGCAGTACTAAGTACAACAACAAGAATATGAAAGCAGCACAAAATATTTAATGACACATGAGTAGAAATAGAAGTGGTATAGAGTCACAATGGAATACTACTCGCTATAAGAAATTATTAAATCTGGGACTGGAACAATAGCACAGTAGGTAGGGCATCTGCCTTACACATGGTCTAACTGGAGTTTGATCCCCGGCATCCCATATGGTTCCTTCAGTGATCATTAGTAATTTCTGAGTGCAGAACCAGGAGTAACTGCTGGCCAGGAATAACTTCTGAGCACAGCCATGTTTGGCTGAAAAGAAAAATCAAAAAACAAACAAAAAATGAGTAAATCTTACCTTTTGCTGGAATTAGGTGGAATTAGAAGGTATATTAGAGGGAAAAGGGCAAATGCAGGTGATCTTACTTATCTGTGGTAGAGAGATAAACAAATGAAACAGACATTTGTTTGAATGTGACATTTTGAAATGCGAACGGTGACAAATTGAAAACAAACCATTTGACTCTAACAACATAATTGAGAGGTTAGCAAGGAAGAAGAACATGAAGACACAGGTAAAGGGTACAGGCTGTTTGGTTGAGGAGTCTGTCTAGTAACTGGACACCAGAAGCATAAATATCAACACTATCATAAATCTTGTTGTCTCAAAAAGCTCAAGAGGTCCAGTGACCAACCAATCATCATCTCTCAGGAATCTCTCAAGAACGCATATGGGTATCCCAGCATCTTCTGGGAGAAATCACTCTCTTCCAACCTTTGCTAGCAAAACTGAATCATTCTAGATTCAGGTTGACTTTCTACCAGGCAAAGTGAGGGGGATGAAGATCCTGTTGAAAAATGCTCATAAAAACAGAAATAGAGAAAATAGTAAAACACACCCCCAGAAATAGCAATTCCATGGTTCCAAGGAGAGAGGTGGTACTATGGGGCACAAAAATTAACTGAGTTTGCAGGGTTCACATTAGAAAACCCTAGAGTTGAAAGCAGTAGAGTGTTTACCAGGGGCTGGAGAGAGAGGGACACAGCTCATGTTCAATGGGTGCAAAGTTTCAGTATAGACTCTGACCAAGTTCTAGAGTTGGCTGGTGGTAATGGTTACTTACACAATTGTATGGTTTTCTTTTCTTTTTTTTTTTGGGGGGGGGGGGGCAAAGCCATACCCAGCAGTGATCAATGGTTACTTCTGGCTCTGCACTCAGGAAATACTCCTGGCAAACTCAGGAAATCATATAGAATACCTGGAATTGAACCTGAATCAGCTTTGTGGAAGGTAAGCACTCTACCTGCTGTTTTTATTTTGTTTCATTTGGGTTGGGTTTGGGTTTTCATACCCAGAGGCATTTAGGAGTTGCTCCTGACTCTGCACTCAGAAATCACTTACTTGTAGGCCCCAGTGACCATAAAAGATGCCAGGGTCCCAATCTGAGCAAGGCAAATGCCCTACCTGCTGTGCTATCACTTCAGTCCTGCTACCTTACCTACTATATTTTCTGTCTGACCCCTTCTTTTTTATTTTTGGGAGTAGTTCCTGGTAGTGCTTCTGCTGGTGCTTGGGGGTGATGTGATGCCAGGAGATGGACTGACATATCCCTAAGTACCTGTTTTTATTCCTGACAGACCCTAACACCAGCCATCATTAATGGGGCCAAGCGCTCCTGCTTACAACTCTGCTCCAGTTCTTTGAACCATCTCCTTGGCACCTGTGTGAATGTTCTTAACTGAACTGCATCCTTAAAAATGATTAAAATGGGGGCCGGAGAGATAGCATGGAGGTAAGGCGTTTGCCTCTCATGCAGGAGGTCATCGGTTCGAATCCCGGCGTCCCATATATGGTCCTCCCGTGCCTGCCAGGAGCAATTTCTGAGCCTGGAGCCAGGAATAACCCCTGAGCACTGCCGGGTGTGACCCAAAAACCACAAAAAAAAAAAAAAAAAAAAAAAAAAAAAAAAAATGATTAAAATGGTCAATGCTATTCTATTTTATCACAATAGAAAAGTATGAGTCAGAGATGACAATGTAATTTCATGGAACATTTGTTAAGGTGTCTCCATATTTTAAAAAATCACCAAGCGAGTGCCAGCATGCGAGTGCAGCCTGCTCCCTCTCATCTCCCCAACTCTCCTTTGAGTTCTGAATTTTATGCCCCCGATTTCACCCATGTCTCCTAGAATTTTAGCAGCCCCTTTCACCAAGACTCGTTTCCCTCCATTGCTTTGTCAGGCGGTTCTTTCCTAAGCCCAGAACATTTTCCTGTCCATCAACCTTGTTGGCCTGAGCCCCACGCCCAGTTAAGTTGGTCATTGGGCACAGAAATGCCTCCAAGGCACCTTGCAAATATGTCCAGGCCCATTTAGAAAGAGAAAGCTGAAGCCAAATGGAAAAGTTAGGGGAGCATTCTTGGAGAAGAGAGTTAGTCTCCTTCTGAAGGCGATTTATTACTGATCCAATGAGTGGCTTCAACCAAATGAGACCACATGAACGTTGGCAAAGAGCACAAGGAAAGTTCTATCTTCACTCAGTCCTAGAACAAAGGAGCAAAGGTTTCTTAAACATAAACACAGCTGACTCTCTAGAGGGAAAAGACAGTCTCTCTTTTATATCCACTAAATCAGAAGCTGTAGGGACCAGACCCAAGAATCTGCATTTTTTTAAACGCTTCCCTTGAGAGCTAGGGTCTAAAAGTGATGACAGAGTCAAAGCAGGAGCTCTGTGTGTGCTTTTGTTTTGTTGGGTTGTGGACATCAACAATAAAGCATGTGATATTAATCTTGTTTGTTTACTGGTTTTTTACACCACAGGGAGATGCTGAGATAGGAGACAGTGCTTGAGGGAGCAGCTATAAACATCCACAAAGGCCTGCTGTTTCCGAGTCAAAGACCCACCAACTATAAACAGTGACATGGCCAAGGAAAATAGATTCTACAGCTTGGTTTCCTCTTTTTTCCTTGATGCATGGAAATCCCTTTTACCTAAGTTAAGAGGGCAGAAGGTCCTTTTTAGGGATCCCAGTGGGGAACCCGAGGAATGAAATAAAGGCACCAAACAGAAGGGAGGACAGAAGAAGCATGCACCCTGGTGAGTGGGCTATAGAATTGCACTTAGAATTGGCCTCTGCTTTAGAGGATAGTCTGGAGAGGCTAGAGCTGGGTGAATAGGAAAGCCAGGCCTTTCTCCCATGCAAGTTCCAGTCCTGCCTGAGTCCATGTAAGCTGTTGTCATGCCAGGCCACAACTAGGTGGCTTTAATAACAGAAATTTAGAACTCATGTTCTAAAGCTAAAGTCTAAGACCACCATGTGACAATGATGGAGTAGGGCATCCCTTTTCATATCATTTCCTTGTTGTATACTCAAACTATACAAGAGGTGAGGGACCTGTAGAGGGTCTCCTTCTTTAGCATTAACATTCCAAAGGTCTCTCCAAATCCCATCATCTTGGGGGGGGGGGGTCTAAGATTTCCACACAAGAACTGGAAGGCACCCAGTTGCACATTCTGGAGGCAAAGAATACTTTATCTGGGACGTCCATTGTCCTGAGAGAGCAGCTGCCACTCTACCATGTACAGATCACTGCTTCCCAAGATTCTTCTTGCCTTAGCTTCCATTCTGCTTCCTTTCTCTCTCAGCAACAAACTTCCTCGAGCTGATGAAGCATCATAAGAGAGAAATTTCTGGAAATCTGAACCTTGATCCCAATACCTTGACTTCCTGTTCCTGTGACAGTGGGCAAGCCACTGACACTCATTTACACGGTTTCTATTTCTAATAACAACCCATCCTGGTGGTGGTTGAGGCTCCAAGGAACTCTAGATGAACTAATTTATCTCTAGGTACAAGTATTTCTTCCTGACAGACACTAATGCTTGCCACCATATTTGCTCATTCAGTGCTTGCCTTATTCATTCAGGTCTCCTTTGGGTGCTTCTGATAGTTTCTTTTCTGTGGTTGTTGCTAAAAACCTACTTGTTCAAGCTGACCTGAGCCAATGGCCCTTCGTAGTTATAACATTACCTTCTTAGCCTTCTGTCACCCATTTGCTATGAGACAGACTGATAACCATAAGTGTCCCTTCCATCACCTTTTGGCCAGGTGGCCTGCCTCCATGAAAGCAAGTGTCTGAATTCTGACACACAGAAATGCTTATCAGCCAGCAGGAAGGAACATCAGACTTGGTTTGGAAGCTCGGCAAAGTCCCAACTCTCCATCCTTTCACTCAAAGCAGATGTGACAAGCAGCTAGCAGCAAGATTTAGCTAATTGGTCAGATGACAGAATTCTTAAGCAGATGGACAATGGATCTAGGGGAATTTGAAAACCCGAGGGGTATTTCAAACGATACCAGCTGCTTATACTCTGTTCATCATGTAAAGGCAAGGCGACCTGTATGGCTCGTCTGATTAATCCCACAAACATCACTCATTCAATTGACAAAGTAAGTCCATTGGTATGTAGTATGTAATGTGTAGTATACTACACATTACATACACTATCATACTACATATGATAATGATAGACTTTTCGGGGTTTTCTGGAACTAAATATCACTGAAGTGCTGATGTTTGCCCTTGAAATATAACAAATCCACCCTTACGTGTTAGGTCCAGAGTGTTAGAAAATGCTAACTGTTAAATAACTATGCCTATGATAATAATTAAGATAACTTTATTACACACCAACTGTTACATAGAGGTCTATCTTTTTCCCTGTATCTCTGTCTCTCTGTCCCTCTCTCCCTCTTTCTCTCTTACTCCTATCTCTGTTTGCCAGATGTTTTAAAATAGAGACTTAATAGAGTATTAAAATCACTTGCTTAGGGTCCAGAGAGATAGCACAGTGGTAGGGCATTTGCCTTGCACGTGGCTGAACCAGGATGGGCCTCATTTCGATCCCCATATGGTCCCCCAAGCCAGGAACAATTTCTGAGCACATAGCCAAGACTAACCCCTGAGTGTCCATGGGTGTGGCCTAAAAACCAAAATAATAAATAAAATAACTTCTTAGAGCATATAGCTAGAAAGTGGCTGAGTCAGGATTTGAATCTGGGATTTTCTAAATCCTAAGATGTCACCATGCAGTCTACTTAGGAACTGACATACTGGCAACTGAGAGAGGGGCTGAAACAGCACCTCCTGAGAAGTGCCCCTCAGGTTGAAGAGGAAAATCGGTCAGCACATGGGATTTTGGTTCATTTTTGTACCTAGAGTCTAATTACCTGAGTCAAGCTCACACCCCTGATTCCAGACCAGAGACAAACACAGCTGCTGTCTCACAGAGAGACATTCAACACAAAAGGAGGACTAGGGGCCAGGAAGATACCATAGCAGACAGTACATTTGCCTTGCAAGTAGTCAACCCAGGTTTGATCTCTGACATTCTATACGGTCCACCAGCACCACCAGAAGTAATCCCTGAGCACAGACCTGGGAGTAAGTCCTGAGCTCTGCCAGCCTGAAACAGAATAAAACAAACATTTGTATGCCTGGGTTTGGAAGGACAGAATTACCAGAAAAGATTGCGGTACCAGCCCTGCCTAGCCATTCATCTCTCCTTTACCAAACAAGCTGGTTTCCCCTGAAAAAAACAAAACATCCACCATGGCCAACAGCCACCAGGTTCCTGAGTGGATTCCACAAAATGAACACTGTCTCGGGTAATGGGTATTCCTCAGGAATCTAACAGATGATGACCATCTGTTAGAGGGTGCAAGATAACCAGGCCCTGCAGGAATTTCTCTGATCCTTGAAAGATTTCTAACAGAAGACTCCATGTTTGCTGGCAAAAAGTAACTGAGGGCTGCAATGACTTTAGGGATTCTCATATGCCTCTCCACCTCTGCATGACCCCAGCCTCTGCCCCCCACTTTCAGGAGCTACTGACCACTACCAGCCCCTCAGCCCCATGCTCATTGACAGGTTTCTGCTCTACTCCTGAGTGTTTGTCCAGGATACCTCAGGTGACTTGATGGAGAGGCCCAGGCAATTGGGCACCGCCACTCAGCACTGTATTCTTTGGCCTAACACTGTGGCTTCAGTGAGCAGTGGGATTTTCCCTTAGGAAGAAAGAGCCTCTGTTCATCATCTGCTCTGCAGGGGTGCCCACCATGAGGAAAGGAATGGAAAAAGGAAGCACTTAAAGGGGATGTCTAGTGACAGATCTCCTCTTTCTTATGAAGTCCCCAAACCTGCTGGCCATGAAGCTAAAAAACATGTCCTGTTTGCAATTTGTCAAGGCAGACCCAGAAGAAGAAGGATCTTTGGGTGAGGTTTCCCTCTACCTTCCCCAAGCAAAATGGGGGAGAGCACAGAGCAAATCCTGACCCTGACCATGTATTGTTTTCAGCTGCTTCTCTGGCTGAGGTCTCCTCCATAAGGGGCTTCTTGACAGTCCTCTCACCCTGGCTCTACATTCTTGACTGTTGACTTCCTCCAGTTCTTCTAGGAGACTGTCCCTGCCGAAGTTCCCCAGAGTATCATAAAAGAGGGGTTGTATATCTGGGACTCCAGCATCTCTGGGTCTGAGCCCCAAGACTGGGCTCTTGGGTCTATTTAGGACTCTACTTCAGGCGGCCCAGATGGACCCAAGCCCTGTGCTGGTAGTAACTACATCCTAGGACTAGACACACTTGAAATACAAGGGACACCCCTGGATCAGAATTGCTTGGAGTGCTTGTGATGCTCTTTCTTCTGCTCTCATTCACTATGCCCCAACACCCCTTCTTCTCCATACTGTAGGGTCTCACATTAGCTTTCTGAAAAGATCACACTGTCCATATGTTCCACCATCCCTGTACAGACTCCTTGTTTCAGGTAGGATATTGTAAAATGCAGGAGCCATTCTTCGAAAGCCTAAGGCCAGATTTGGTTGTATTCAACAACCCCTTTGTGATATCCTGCCAGACTTTCTCCAGTTCAGTACAGATGGGTTGAGGATCTCCTTCCCCCAAAGTTAGCTTGAAATGTAAGTGAGCTGAGCCCAGGTTTTGGGAATGTGGATCTCACTGAATAAGGAACACCAATGATCATAGTTGACAAAGTATAAGAAATGCTTCACTAGGAGGGACCACGCCTTCACTTCCAATCCTTTATACGAACCAGAATTTCTCTTCCAAGGAAACAGGCTTGACAAATTGAAAATGGAAATGTTCATGATTAGTGTCCCCCCCACCCACCTCACAACCACCACCACCACCCTGGCTCACCGCCATCAGTCTTTGAGGACATGCCCTCAACCAGATTCTGCCTGCAGGGACTCATTATCTTCTCAGCTTTTACCCAGCTCCCCAACTCCACTATAAAGGCTGAGGCCACTCAGGGTCATCTAAGGCTACTAAGTCATTTGCAACTTTAACAAAACTGGCTTGACACCTTTTTCTTCACTTGTTTGGGAAAACCAAGACTCCACCCAGTTCCAGCAAGTTCTCAAGCTCCTCTGGAGCCTTGTTTCCATTGTCTCTGTCCCCTCACCTGTTCTCTTCTACCCATTGTGACCTAAGTTCTTTTCTGGAACACCTCCCCCATTGTATGCACCCTGAAGTTCTGTGTTCATGGCAACTGCATACAAAGTTGAAGCCAACGGAGAGCTTGTCCCTGAAGCAGCTCAGTGTCAAAATCAGAGTGTCCACAACAGGAAAGAGGTATCACTTGGCTTTCCAGACCTTTAATGTCTGATCCAATAGCCAGGGTTCCCCTCTGGCTTCATTTTCCCTGGATCCTGACTCCCTGTGGAAGCATTCTCTGCCTCCCTTCTCACCTCTCCATCTTCTCAGCTCACTGGCTTGCTGCCTCTCTAACTCAGTGTCTCTTCTGCCAACTCTTCCTGAGACTCCACTAGTCTGGAGAATGGAGTCCTAGTCCCGGCTTCATCTAGAAATTTCAGGCTTTCCTTTCCCTTCTCCAACCACTCTAACTGGAGGGAAGAAACCCTGCAAAGTTTATTCTCTTTGAGAACAGCAGCTGTGGGTGTTTAGGGTTTTTTTGGTTTTTTGTTTTGTTTTGGTTTTGGTTTGGGGGCCATACTCGGTGACACTTGGGTTACTCCTGGCTATGCGCTCAAAAATTGCTCCTGGCTTGGGGGACCATATGAGAGGCAGGATTCAACTGAGGTCCGTCCTGAGTCAGTCACATGCAAGGCAAATGCCCTACCACTGCGCTATCACTCTAGCCCCATAATGTGGGTTTTTTTGTTTTGTCTTAATTTTGGGTTGTTGTTGTTTTTAAGCCACACCCAGTGGCAGCACTCAGGGACTACTACTGGCTCTTTGCTCAGAAATTTCTCCTGGCAGTCTCAAGGGACCATATGGAATGCTGAAAATCAAACCTGGGTCCGTCCTGGGTTGGCCTTATGCAACGCAAAGGGCCTACTGCTGTCCTACCACTGCTGCCCCCAAAATAGCAGATGATGTGATGAGCTGTGTGTCTTTTTATCTCAGGTAAATATCCTCCCTTCCATTACTAATAATGTCACCAGGTTCAGAATCCAACTGTGGCTCAGGCTGGGAGGGAAGTAGCCAGGCCAGAGTGAAGATCCAGCCAACCTCACTCTGCTCAACTCCCCTCTGTAATTCTCAAACTTGACCATATCAAGGACCCCCTTCTTCAACCTCCTCTTCTTGGAATCTCTCATTGAGTCTAGGACAGAGCCCTGGACTCTGTCTTAGGGGGAGGGCACACCCAGCAGTGCTCAGGAGTTACTTCAGGCCAGTGTTTCTCAATTATTTTCTGTCATGCCCCCCTAGGAAGAAGAAAATATTTTTCACGCCCCCCCGCGTGACTGTAAATAGTCTCTTTATTAAAAAAAATTTTAACCTGCAAAACAAAAATATATAAAATAATTTGAGCTGATTTTTTAATCAGAGGTGATGTCTGAATTAATGGCTACAATGAGCACGTTTTGCAATACATAGCTTTTCGAAGTGGGGTTTGAAGCAGGACACAGCAACTCTCAGCTCCAGAGATGAGACATACAGAGACATAAACACGGGGCTTAGTTTGTTAAGACAGTGTTTGCCGAATTTAAATGCACCCCCCCCTTTTTTTTTTTTTTTTTGGTTTTTGGTTTTTGGGCCACACCCGGCGGTGCTCAGGGGTTACTCCTGGCTATCTGCTCAGAAATAGCTCCTGGCAGGCATCAGGGGGGTGGGGGACCATATGGGACACCAGGATTTGAACCAACCACCTTTGGTCCTGGATCGACTGCTTGCAAGGCAAACGCCGCTGTGATATCTCTCCGGGCCCAAATGCACCCCGCTTTAGGAGCCTCATGCCCCACTATTTGAGAAGCACTGCTCCAGGCTCTGCACTCAAAAATCGCTTCTGACAAGCTCGGGACCATATGGGATGCTGGAGACTGAAACCAGGTTTGTCCCAAGACAGCTGCATGCAAGTCAAGTGCCCTACCACTGTGCTATCACTCCTGCCCCTAGAAATTATCTTGCTATATGTTTTCTGCAGATACTGGTCCAGGGAGCATCTTTGAGAACTTTTGCAAAAAGATGTGGTGGGATTATTATTAGTTTTTGTTTCCTTGTTTTGGAGGCCACACCCAGTGGTGCTCAGGGCTGACTTCTGACATTTTCTGCTCAAGGATCATTTCTGGCAGGGCTCAGGACCATATGGGGCTTGGGGGTTGAACTCAGGTCAGCTCCATGCAAGGAAACCACCTTACCCATTGTACTATCTCTCCAACCCCAATGGTGGTTGATAAGTCATCATGTGTGTTAGAGGTGTTATCAGAGTGAATGGTGTCATTTCCTCTACCTCCCACAGACACCGACTTGTTGTCTTATACAATCAGTCTTCTGCATGGTCTTGATCACAGTCACTTTTCTCAGGAATGTTTTCTTCCTGCAGTCTTGTGCTTTGTGGCCTAAGTGGTTCACACCAGTTTGTTGTCACTGCGGGGGCTGGCAAACTGCCACCCAATCTTGCCATTCAATGGCAGCTCAGTGTTTGTTCCAGTACAGCCCACAAGCTAAGAATGACTTTTACATTTTTCAATCGCTGGGAAATAAATGAGAAGAAGAATTTATGTGGGTCAGAGGAACTGTACAGGGGGAAGGTGCTTATCTTTCAGTCAACTCTAGTTTGATCGCCCAGTACCACCAGGAGAAACTCCCAAGCATAGAGGCAGGAGCAGCCCTGAGCACTGCCAGGTGTAGCCCTGTTGTGTATGTAAATATTTTAGGGGATTACTATATTACTCACCCTAAACTGATTGGTGATTGTGCCCTACCCTAGGGTGTGACCTGGCATTCTGCCCCCACCCTAGGGTAGTACCTGATTCTGCTTCCACCATTGGTTGGTATCTGATCCCACCATTGGGTGGTACCTGACTCTGGGGGATAAAAACAAGGGTCTGTGGAAGGCCAAGGCTTTTTTGCTGGAACTGAGGCTGAGTCTTTGGACTTCAGTCTTGTCCACCTAATAAAGCTAATATTTCCACGAGCCTGACTGTGAGCTGTTTACTCGCCATTTCACCTCAGAACCGTCGGCTAGACAGGGTGGTAGACTCGTGCTCCGAGCTGGAAGAGAAAGGCCTCATCCTCCATCCCTCCATCAGTCAACCTCTTCAGGGGCTGACTTGCAACATAGCCCAAACTACTTTCTAAAAGAATATTTGTGTCAGGTGCCAGAATGATAATATAAAAGGTAAATCTCTTACCTGGCATCTGGCCACAATAGCTAGGAACCCAGAATGAATCCCCAACACAGCACATAATCCCCTGAATACCACTGGGGGTCACTCCCAAGCACAAAGCCAGGTATTCTCCTGAGCTCTGTATGGAATAATCCTTTCTCCCTCCCCACTCTGCCCAAAGGAATATTTGTGTCACATGAAAATAATTTTAGAGGGGCTGGGAAGGTGGCGCTGGAGGTAAGGTGTCTGCCTTGCAAGCGCTAGCGTGGGATAAACCGAAGTTCGATCCCCTGGTGTCCCATATGGTCCCCCCAAGCCAGGGGTGATTTCTGAGCGCATAGCCAGGAGTAACCCCTGAGCATCAAATGGGTGTGGCCCAAAAAGCAAAAAACAAACAAAAAAAGAAAATAACTTTAGAATTCAAATTTTAGTGTTAATAAACGTTTGTTGAAATCCAGTCTGGCCCATTCATGATCTGGTAGGGATTAACAGCCAGGATAAGACCTATGGTTTGCTCAGTTTAAATAATTTAGTATTGTGGCCCAAGATAGCTCCATAATAGAAGGCCTGCCTTGCATGCTTGGGGCCACAAGTCCAATCCCTGGCACTGCCCCATGTCCTCATGTGTGAACTGCACTTCTGCTGGTACAATCTCTGGCACATACCACCAAGTGTGCAAATACTACAACCAACCAACCAACCACACATAACTATTGCAGTGAAGGGAATAATTTGCTGCTTCTGGTCTATCTTTTCTTTTGATGGTATGATTTCCCTGATTTGATTTGATTGATCAAGTTTTCCAGAGGTTTTACCTGGTCATTCACTGCTTATTTTTGTCTGTAACTTCCTTCATTAGAGCAGCTGATTGTCCTCTACCTGGGACATAGTGGTTTTGTTTTTGTTTTGTTTTGTTTTAGACGGGGGGCCACACTTTACCTGCTCAGGGAAGACTCTTGGCTCTGTTCTCAGGTATCACTCCTGGCAGAGTTCAGGGCACCATATGGGACGCTGAGGATGAAATTCAGCTCAGCTGAGTGCAAGGTAAAGGCCCTATCAGCTGTACTATCACTCTTGTCCCTAAGAAACAGTTCTTTTTGTTTTGTTTTAGCTTTGTTTTGTTTTGTTTTAGGGCCACACCCATGCTGTGCTCAGGAGTTATCCCTAACCTGAAAGGTCCATAGCAGTGTTTAGTGGGCCTACTTACTCTGACAGAAGTTGCTCTGTGTGCATCAAAGTTTCTGATTTTCTAGGAAGTCCTTGCACAAAGTGAAATTGAATACAGCCCATTTCTTGGCAGCTAGAATAATCTCCCCAACTCACCTGTATCTCTTCATGCATGACAACGAATCAATCGACCAAAGCAAATTACCACCCCCTTCCACCAGACATTCCAGACTATTAGTCCTCTCTTCAAGGAAGGGATATTGTAACCAATTTCAAAACAAAATCACTGCTTTCTCGGAAAAGGAAGGCAACTGTAGGAGCAAAGTAAGCTACATCATCTCCTGGTTTAGACTTAGGAGAGCTTGCCCACCTTGCACCTTCTCCATTGTCTCTGCAGTAACCAAGCTGCCCTGGCCCACCCAGAAGAAACAGCAAGCTGGAGCCTCCTGCCATCTTTCAAGATGCCTCTTTTAAAGATGCCTTCTCGCCATCTTTATCTGGGACTGCTGAACAATCAGTGCAAAGGTGCCAACTTCTTTTGCAAAACCTCAACAATAACCGTCCTTTCTTTTCTGAATAGAAGACAAATTCCTTTGCTCAAATAATAATTTCCTAGCTTCTGTGTGAAAGTCTTACATTGAGAGGCTCGCTGGAGAGGTTGGCACAGAGGAAGAGAGAGCCATCTGGCGCATCATGGGCTCTTGGCTGGCATTCCTGGGGCCATTGTGCTCTCAGAGCAAAGGAGGACAATAGCAGACAGAGAAGCTTGCAAGGGCAGGAAACTTGGGAGTCTTCAGACTCTCACTTGGCACTCGCAACCACAGATGTCCACCACAAGAGCAGGCACTGCAGAAGGCCCAGATGGAGGAGATCTGGCCATTGTCCTGAGGTGGGAACTGCGGTGTTTCTAGAAAGATTCCTCTGATCTGTTCATAGTGCTTCCCCCACCTGCATAAAGGGTATGTGAACTATTTTGGAAAGGGCAACTGTTTTCTCAAGAGAAGAGGGAGTAACTGTGTGAATGTGAGAAATAAAAGGGCTGCTTTGGAATACAGGCATTATAAAAGTCAGTTCCTTCATTCAGAAAGCATTGATTCTGGGGCCGGAGTAATAGCACAGCAGGAAGGCATTTGCCTAGCACACAGCCGACCCAGGACAAACTCAGGTTCCTGGGATTCCTGGAATCTCATATGGTTCCCCAAGCCTGCCAGGAGCAATTTTTGAGTGCAGAGCCTGAGCGCCACTAGGTATGGCCCAAAAACAAAACAAAAAAAAAATCATTGGTTCGATATCATGGTAATTTCTTACACAAGACTAATGGCCACATGGGATGACACTGCAGGGCAGCATTTGGATGACAATGCTGTCTATCTTGTGCTCAGTGAGCCCACCTGGACAGCTGAGGGGGCTCTCTGCAGGGTAAAGGAAGCATCCATCCCAACAAAAGAATTTGTGGGGGCATAAGTGGGCTTAGAAATAGCCTGGATTGGTGGCTCTGTTTTCCTAATTAGGTCTGGCTGTATTCATTCTTGCCTACCAGAACGAGGCTTTGTTCCATTGAGACCACTTGGCATGAACAACAACTAGAATACCCCATCTGCCATGACCTCACGGTACCCAAGCACACCAGCCAGAGTGCCAGGCATTCTTCTGAGGTGCCATCTAGCATAGGAACTTCATCCACACAAGAGAAACTGGCTAAGAAAAAATTTATCATCAGGACACAGAGTCTGGAATCAGGCCTGTGAAGTTCATGTTTCTTCACTTGGGTGATCTTGTGGCAAACCTTTAACCTGGAAACGCTATAGTGTGTGTTTCTTTCTTCCTCCCTCATAAGCATCATGTGCAAACCCAGATTGTTGGATGAATGTCATGGTTATGCTGCTAATAAGGTCTAAGGTTGAGGGAACAAAGCAGATTGTGCTGCCCTGGAACTTGATTATTATTTCTCATTGAAGTTTAGAATAACATGGTTATAACTATGTTAATGTTTGTGGAGTTTTGGTTGTTTTGATTGGGGGCCATACCCAGCAAGTGTCCAGGAGTTACTTCTGGCTCTGCACTCAGAAATTACCCCTGGCAATGCTTGAGGGGATACCAGGGGTCTAATCCTGCTTAGTCATTTGCAAGGCAAGTGTCCTACTCAATGTAATATCACTCCAGCCCTAAAGTTTATGGTATTAAAGAACAAGTTATCCCACTTGGACTACAACCAAAATGCCCCCCAAGATGCTCACTATCATCCTTAGTGTCACTTCTAATCCACCTCTTATCTCCACCAACTGCATCTTCCTACCATTTGAAATCTCCGTTTTGTTGCATAAGCTCTGGGGTTTGTTGTTATTCAGTGCTGTTTGTTCACTTGTTTTTGTTTTTGTTTTTTTTGTTTTTTTTTGTTTTTTTGTTTTTTTTGGGCCACACCCGGTAACGCTCAGGGATTACTCCTGGCTATGCGCTCAGAAGTCGCTCCTGGCTTGGGGGACCATATGGGACGCCGGGGGATCGAACCGCGGTCCGTCTCCTAGGCTAGCGCAGGTAAGGCAGGCACCTTACCTCCAGCGCCACCGCCCGGCCCCGTGTTCACTTGTTTTTGTTGTTCTATATGTCACAAATAAATGACTGAGACCATTTGATATTTGTTTTTTTCTCCCTTTAACTTATTTTGCTTCACATGATCCCTCCAGGTGCTAGATGTAACTTAGATAGTTGCAATGAATCATGAGGTTTGTCTTTCCTTACAATTGCCTCGTCCTCCTCTGTGTCTATCTACCCCCAACTCTTTATCTACTGATGTATCATTGGACTTTGGTTTGTTTCCACATCCTAGCTACTATACTTAGTGCTGCTGTGATGAACAGAGCTGTGTATATATCTTTATGAAATTAATGTTTTTGTTCTCTTGGGATTGGTGCCCAGAAACTGAATTGTTATAGCTTATGGTGGTTCTATTTTTTGATTCTTTGAGAAGAGTCTACTATTCTTCAAAGACATTGAACCAGACAACATTCTCATCAGCAGTGGATGAAGGTTCTTTTTCCCTCAAATCCCTGTTGGCATTTTTCTGTTTTTTCGCTTGTGGGACATTCCTAATGAAACTCAGAGCTTCCTCCTAACAATTAACTCTGGAATTATGGCAAACTTCGGGGACCTATTGGATGATATCGATTGAACTCAGGTTGGATATATGCAAGGAAAGTCTCTACCCACAATACAATCACTCCAGCTCTTGGCATTGTTTTTTCCAATCTTTTCTGGATGCATACCAACCATTCTCATGTAGTGAGATCGTATCTTATTATTGTTTTAATTTGCATTTTTCTGATAATAAGCATTTATCTCCTCTCTCCATTTTGTAATGATGTTACTGGGTTGTTGGTTTTTGTTTTAGTTGTGTCACTGCTGATGGTTGTGAGTGCTATTTATTTTAGATATTAGTCTTTTATCTGATGCATGCTATGCAAATGTTTTCTCCTATTTGCTATGTTTTTATAATTAATTTTCAGACTGTCATTCTATAAGTAAGATGCCACTGAGTGCTTAGCACAGCGCCCTGCAAAGCCAGGCACAATTTAAAACTTCCCACTAATACCGAGGATATACACTTCACCCGGTTTCTTTTTTTATTTTAAATAATATTTTATTTAAACACCTTGATTACAAACATGATTTGATTGGGTTTCTATCATGTAAAGAACACCACCCATCAGCAGTGCAACATTCCCATCACCAATGTACCAAATCTCCCTCCTCCCCATCCCACCCCTGCCTGTACTCTAGACAGGCTTTCTAGTTCCCACATACATTCTCATTGTTAGGATAGTTCTCAATGTAGTTATTTCTCTAACTAAACTCATCACTCTTTGTGGTGAGCTTCATGAGGTGAGCTGGAACTTCCAGCCCTCCTCTCTTTTGTCTCTAAAAATTATTGCAAGAATGTCTTTTATTTTTCTTAAAACCCATAGATCAGTGAGACCATTCTCTCTCTCTTTCTCTCTCTCTCTCTCTCTCTCTTTCTCTCTCTCTCTCTCTCACCTATAACTTCACCCTCTTTCAAACAAATGAAAAAGATGCTTCTTGAGGCCAGAGAGATAGCAGAGTGGTAGGGCATTTCCTAGCATGCAGCTGACCCAGGATAGATGATAGTTTGAATCCTGGCATCCCATATGGTTCCCTGAGCCAGCTAGGAGTGAGTTCTGAGTGCAAAGCCAGGAGTAACCCCTGAGTGATATCAGGTGTGACCCCCCCCAAAAAAAAGAAGAAAAAGGAAAATAAAGAAAAAATGCTCCTTACAAAATTGTCTGTGAAAGCAATAATCAGTCCCGCAATTCTCAGAACAGTTAGAATGGAGCTACTTAGGAGAAGAAGAAATAATTTTGCAGGCGTTGACAAAAAGCATTTCCTTAAGTCATGTTGCGGCAGGAGTGCCCTGCAGATCAAGCCCATTTGTTCTGACAATAGCCATTTTCCTGCTAGTTGCCAATAGCAACTTTAATGGCAGAAAAAGAGGGCAAATATGTGTAAAGCCTGTACTAAAATAAACCTAACACACCTCATGTGATTCTGGTGAGTTAAGCTTAAGTGCACAACTCTCAGTGCTTTAAATTATTAACTTATTGAGCCTTTACAACAACTTAGTAGAAAGAACCTCTCAGTCAACATTGAAAAAAGTGATCCCTGCCCTCCAAGGACAGGTGCTTGTGGTAAGATTAGAAGCCCAAAGAAATGCAGAGAGTTGACTGATTGAGTGTGGCCTCCAAGTTGATGGGACCCTTTTCCCAAATCTGGGACCTCATGGTGAATTGGTCATAAAGAACTAAGCCCCTGGAGCCAGAGAGCTAGAATGGAAGTAAGGTGTTTGCCTTGCATGCAGAAGGACAGTGGTTCGAATCCCAGCTTCCCATATGGTCCCCTGAGCCTGGCAGGAGCGATTTCTGAGCTTTGAGCCAGAAGTAACCCCTGAGTGCTGCTGGATGTGACCCAAAAACCAAAATAAAAAAAAAAAAAAGAAGAAGAAGAACTAAGCCCCTAAAAGTATGTTGGCTGGTTCAAGAGCAAGAGATGACAGAGGAGGTGGTCTATTTAGTGCTTCCGGAAAAAAGTTTAAAATTTGGAGGGTAGTAAGAGCCTGGAAGACAGGGTACTAAAGGACTATTTTATTTATATACCATTGAAGCAATAAACAGATCCATAGGATGACCAGATGCATGCCTTAGAAATCTTTTCCTCCATTTTAAATTGAGATACTATATTTGCTACAATATTATTAATGATAGTTTCAGGTAGACATCTATCCAACACAAGATTCAGCCTAGCCACCTCCCTCCCACAATGTACCAAAGACTTACCCCAAGCTTACCACCCATGTAAACTCAATTTTGTGCTGTAGATATCAATGCCCAGAATTATTATAACTCACTGTCACCAAAATGCCACCATCACCTCTGCCACTGTCTCCACATGATTTGGATTTTAGTTTTTCTTGACCTGCCCCCACCCCACTACTTCTTAATTGGTTTTGTATTCGAATGCCTGAGGTCTGTTATTATTTAGTCCCATCTATTCTCATCTATTGACATTCTATATTCCACCAAAAAAAGTGAGATCATCCTTTTTTTGTCCCCTCTCTGACAAATTTTACTTAACAAGATGCCCTCCAGTTTTACCCATGTGGTATTACCCCTATGATTACATCTTCTTTTAAAAATTGACAGTGCGGTGGAAGAGATAGCATGGAGGTAGGGCGTTTGCCTTGCATGCAGGACAGTGGTTCAAATCCCGGCATCCCATATGGTCCCCAAGCCTGCCAGGAGCGATTTCTGAGCGAAGAGCCAAGAGTAACCCCTGTGCGCTGTCAGGTGTGACCCTCCCCCCCAAAAAAAAGAAGTGACATAGTATTACATTGTGTGTGTGTGTGTGTGTGTGTGTGTGTGTGTGTGTGTGTGTGTGTGTGTGTAACACAATGTCTTGATCCATTAATCCAGGAGTCTTCAAACTGCGGCCCGCGGGCCACATGCGGCCCGCAGAGGAGTCTGATCCAGTCCGCCAGCAGTGAGCGCTGTTTGGTTGCCAAGATACCTGCCAGCATATACACTCAGTGTATATCCAAATATCAGGAACCATGCACTCAAAATGGTAACCATCTTTGGTAGCACTTATGCCTGTGAACAGACTTTTTCAAGAATGAAACATCTGAAAACTCCAACCAGATCAAGATTAACTAATGCCCACTTGCATCACTTGTTACGGCTGGCAGTGACAAATATGGAACCGGACATTGACCATCTCATTAGCCAAAAGCAGGCCCACAGTTCCCATTGAAATACTGGCGCATGATCTGTTTATTTATAAATGGTTTTCATTTTACTTATATAAGATATGTGCAGTGTGAGTAGGAATTAGTAGCTCATATAGTCCGGCCCTCCAGCTCTCTAAGGGACCGTAATCCGGCCCCCACTTAAAAAAGTTTGAAGACCCCTGCATTAATCCATAGTTAGACATTTGGATTGCTTCCATATCCTGGATGTACCCCGTCAGATTAATGCTTTTGTGTTTAGGGACTAGATACCATCCTAAAGTTGTCTCATTAATCTTTTACTCCAATATAGATGTGTGAGGGTTCTGACTAGTCTGGAGCTGTTTAGACACAAATGTCACAAATCACTAAGGTAATGTTCCTCTTTATGCGGCATCCATTTAACTTTATAATGGAACCTAGAAACACAACACAGGAGGTGCCATACTTGAATCCCCATTGTACATGACTGTTCACCCTCCCTTCTGAGGGGAACGGTGTCCTCTTGAGCTGAAACATTCTTTCAGTGCCCCAAGCACCCAGTCACATCCATGTGTATTTGCCAACAAGATTTATTCCAGAAATCAACTCTAGCTGTCATCATGACTTGTATATAAAGAGGGGACACAGAGAGGGACTGAGCAAGTGTGTCCTAGGCATACTGAGTAATTCTCCTACTTAAACCCTTAAGGAAATGGTTTGAAGAGGTTTATGATAAACCCTGAGCAGGGTACAAGAATGCAGATGGGAGAGGGGTTCCTGCCTTCCTTATTGCTGTAGGCAGAATGTTTGTGTTTCTCTGATTTTATATTGAAACCAAATTCTCAGTGTGATGGTGCTACGAGGTGGGACTGTAGGAGGTTATTAAGTCTTGGGGGTGGAGCCCTCAGGAAAAGGATTAGTATTCTCATCAAAGAGACCAAGAGAATTCTCTTCCCCCACTCAGTAGAAAACAGGAGAGCAGAGATGGCCCTTCTATTAACCAAACACAAAAACCACAGATGTTTTTATCTTGGTCTTCTCAGTCTCCAAAACTAAGTTTAAGCTTCCACCTCTATGCTACTTTAGTCATAGCCAATGACTACTACCTCTTAGAGGTCTTCTACATAGGGAGTGACATGTGTTTAACAAGTTGGTGATCATCAATCCTCTAACCCTAACCCTAACCCTTCTCTCTGTCACATCCCCCATCTTTTTTCCTGTACATAAGCTTCTTTCAGGCTCTATCTTCTTGTGGCTGCAGTCTCCTAACCATCACCAGCAACATCTCTGCCCAGAGAGTCCAGGGAGTCTTTAAGGGTTTCAACAGCAGCACCAGATAAGATTCCTCCAAAAGGAATCACATAGCAACTGAGTTACCAAAAGGATCCCTTCAATGTCTGTCACTGTTTCTAGTGTCCCTCATAAAAGGAAACTCTAGAGAGTCAATAGAAGGATGAAGTGCAATGTCTGAGGATCACCCAAAGGACAGGTGCCCAGAAAGCTGGTTGGAACAGAACCCACATCTTTTGAAGTGGCACCTTTGGTAGTGAGTGTACTAAAGCTGACTCGGGATGGGGGTGTCTGAGGGGTGTGAGAAATTGTTCTCTGACAGAGATGGAACTCCAAGGCTGGGAAGTCCAAGGAGAGAAGGAGAGCCTAGACTTAAGGTGACTCTAGTTCATTGGAAGTGAGGAACTTCTTCCTAAACCAGGCCCTGTCGTCAAGGAAAATGATGCCCCAGTCTCACTTCTACCCTCCTCCTGGAGGCAGATTTGGGTATCAAGGACAGAATGAGGACTTTAGGTGGAGGTGCTCTGTGAGGGGAGGGATAGCTCAGACATCGATGAGCCCCTCGTCCATGCCCTTTATGATGAACAAGGGCGTGGGGGAGCTGAGCACAGATTGTGATAGTGGAGGGAAGGATTTGGCAGGAGTCACAGAGGACAGGGATGTCTTATTGGCCACAATGAAGTGATGCCCACAGTCTTCCTGGGAAGAAGATTGAAGGAATTCAAGGGTAGACACCCCTAAGTTTTAAAGTGAGGTTCCCATGGGGCACATCCTTTCAACCGTGGTACTCAGACTGGTAGCAACCTTGGCATGAATGCAAGACGGACAATGATGGGGCTGGAGCAATACCTGGGTTCAATCCTTGGCACTTCATGTAGTCCCCCAAGTATCCAGGAGTGATTCCTGTGTGCAGAGTCAGGAAAAAACCCTGAGCACTACCAGGTTGACAAAAGCTAAAGAAAAACCAGAATGTGTTCAAGGAGGCATCGGCAGCCCAGCCAGTTTTGTCTGCCTAGTCCTCCATCCCTCACCTCTCCCTGTGTTCAGGCCTTCCTCCCCCATCCCCTTCCCAGACCTGTACCAACTACCAGACTACCCAACTTCTCAGGGCCTCTCTTCTGCTTCCTCTGCCTTCACATACATTGTCCCCTGGAGCCAGCCTCAGTCTCCCCTACCTTCTCACAAGAGCTTGGGAGCCTCCTCCAGAATGACAGCTACAAGGACTATGTCAAGGTCATCACATTCATAGGGCCCAGATGCCTACTTGCACTTCCTAATGTGAATACCCACTACACCGGATACTTGAGAGAAAAAAAAAACTCAACAACAGTGCCAACAATATTGCTAGCTCATACTACTACTGTACACTTAGAAATGTGGCTGCCTCTTAGGGAGCAGAGAGGGAGAAGCCTAAAGTATTGTAGAGAGAAGCAGACCCTGAGGTCCCGGGACACTGTATCTTTTTGTTTGTTTGTTTGTTTGTTTTTGGGCCACACCCGGCGTTGCTCAGGGGTTACTCCTGTCTGTCTGCTCAGAAATAGCTCCTGGCAGGCACGGGGGACCATATGGGACACCGGGATCCGAACCAACCACCTTTGGTCCTGGATCGGCTGCTTGCAAGGCAAACGCCGCTGTGCTATCTCTCTGGGTCCAGGACACTGTATCTTCCCACTCAACTGTGAGTAATATTGAAATCACCATGCCTTAATATTTCATTTCAAAAGTATATATGTTTTGAGGGCCAGAGCTATAGCACAGCAAGTAGGGCATTTGCCTTGCATATGGCTGACCTGGGTTCCAGCTCCAGCATCCCATATGGTCTCCTGAGCCTGCCTGGAGTGATTTCTGAATGTAGAGCCTGAGCACTACTGGGTGTGGCCCCAAAACAAACAAGCAAAGAAAAAGTATATATAATTGTTTTAAAAAGTTATTGATTCAAATAAAACAGGAATAGAGTAGGAATAAAATGCTTTGCAATAGAAAAGAAAGAAAAAAATCCAGTTGGCTAGAAAAGAAAAAGAAAAAGACTCAGATTGGAGTCTGCAAAGACCAGCCCCTACTGCTCATTCATGTCTAGGGCTGCCCCCTCATCTCACTGGAGAGAAAGGAGTTAAACTTAACCTTGGCCTCTAGGTCTCCACCTCTGCCTCTGTCATTTCTGAACCTTGACTGGTGCCTTATACTTGTCTCACCAGTGAGCTCCACAGTACCCTGGAGTCTATGAAAAGGAAAGATGTTATCTTCTGTTACCCCAAGTCTATTCCAGTTCCTATAGGCTAACAGTCTTGCTCCTTGCCCCTCTCCTTCATTTCTTTCCCCCCCTGGCTCTGGTCTCACCTCCACAACCGGGACACAGCCTGTCTCTTCGCCCATGGATTATGACCAGTCACTCTGCATTCTCTACCAATGGGGCCTCAATTCCCTCACTCCAATCTTATGTTTACAGAAAACACACTCTGCTGGGCTTCTTGGCCCAGGTAGAAGGTTTAGGGGCCACAGGTGTGAGGAGAGGAATTCTCAGCTCCCTTTTTCACCCAGTGCTGCTGCTGACTGCCTCTCCATCCCCTTCTCCCCAGTGCCTCAGTTTCTCAGGTAGATAATAAAGACATGGAAATGACAGAATCAACAGACCTCAAACAAGTGCATAAGAGTGAGCAAAGGGCATTAAAATAGCCTCTGTCAACCAACCACACCCTCACCCACTCACTCCAAACAGACAGGCTGAAATTCACTAAACCTGTGGTTCCTGGGACCCCAAATAGAGAGGTCTGAGCTTAGCTTCTTTCTTCTGTGGCTTGTTCCCCAAGCACTGAGTGAAAGCTTTCCCAGGAGATACACACACACACACACACACACACACACACACACACACACACACACACACCGCCGCCCCAACCCCAAATGAAGATTGTTTTTTTTTTAATTCTAGGATCCAGCTCAGGGCTGTGGGAGTTCAGAGGAGGAGTGAATCCTGCTCAGGGCCTGCCCCCACCACCAGGCCTGTCCCTGGTTCTGTGTTTAGGAGGAATCTGTGAGCCACTGTGAGAGGGGCTTGGTCATAGAAACTGGTGCAGGCGAGATTCTGAGCAGCTGCTGTGTTTATCCTTGTTCTAAAGGCAGGTGATCAGCCATGAGAGTCAGCCCCAAGCACCAGAGTAGCACAGGGGACTAAGGAACCAGACTGAGTCCCCTGCTTTGGGGCAGGACCTAAAATGCGCTGTCTCCTGGAGTCTCAGAATTAGAACGAGCTGAGGCTTTAGCCCAGTTCCAGCTGCTGTTCCACGGAGCAGAGCGTCCCTTGCACAGCTGCAGGGAGGGCAAAAACTTGAACTTGATCCAGCCCAGCTCTGCCAGATCCGCCTTGATCGCCTTGTGCACAGAGGAACAGCTGTCTTGAAGAACTAACAAGCTGTAGCCAACACTTTAGCCTTCATGTCTTTTACTGATTTATTTCTGTTTCTGTTCTTTGATTTGGAGGTCACACCTGGCTTCCTTCTGGCTCTGCATCAGGGAGCACTCCTTGGCAGAGCTGGGAAATAAAACTTTTGTGGTGCTGGGGATAGAACCAGAGTCAGCCAAGTGTAAGGCAAGTATCTTACCCCTGTACTGTCTCTCCAGCCTTTTATTCATTTATTTTTCATTTTCATTATATTTTAAGAGGAGGTGGGAGTAAGGGCAGGAAGCTGAGGAATAGAGCCCTCTGGTCTGCACATAGCAAAGTCTCTTTCCTTTGAACCTTTGTTTATGCCGTGCCTCTGGTTGTTCCTTCACTAACAAGGGGAAACCACCAAGATCTCCCCCATGGCTTCCTGTTCCAGAGCCATGTTTACCTTAAAATAACCAGATGTAACCTGCTCAATGCCTCGGTCTCTCATCACAACCTCTGGTACTGAGACCAGGTGTTTAGTGAAAAAGAAAGGGTGGGGGAGGAGAACAGAATAAGGAAATAAAGCAGGAATGGAGTGGGCGAGGAAAGTGGGAAAATATCAGTTCGGTTTGGATTTCTCTGCCCACCAAAGTGGCCATCAGGATAGAACTTTGAGCCCCAAGATAGAAACATTGGGGGTGGGGGTTTGGGCCATATCCAGTGGCACTTGGGTTACTCCTGACTCTGCACTCAGAAATTGCTCCTTACATATGGGATGTCGGGGATCGAACGTGGGTCTATCCTGGGTCAGCAGCATGCAAGGCAAATGCCCTACTGCTGTGTTACCACTCCAGCCCTCCAAGATGGAAAGTTTTTTGTTTGTTTATTTTTTGGAGGGTCACACCCAGCAGTGCTCAGGGGCTATTCCTGGCTCTAAGCTCAGAAATTGCCCCCCCCCCCCCGCAGGCTCAAGGGACCATATGGGATGCCGGGATTCAAACCACTATAGTCCTGCATGCAAAGCAAACGCCTTACTTCCATGCTATCTCTCCACCCTGCCCCCCCCCAAGATGGAAACTTTTAAGGTGAAGTCTGCTCCAGACTATGCTAGCATTGGTAGGTCTCTACTGGTTCTTTTTTCCAAGTGGAGAAACTGAGTAGGCATGGAGCAGCAGTCCTGACATCTGAGTTTGCTAGGAATGAATAGGCCCAGAGAAGGCAGAAGTTTGTCTCTGTGCAATGGGCTAAAAGGCATCTTATTTTGTGTAGAGTGAAAAAAAAAAAATCAGGATTTTTAAAGTGTTTTCCCTTACTTACCCTGGAGGGCTCAAGAACTCTTTCTTCTTGCTTTTTATGACTCTAGTTTTGCCTATAGATGTAAGTGGGACTATAAATCCCAAATAGCTTCCTACCTGCTGTTCTTCCCTAGTGGGACTTGAAGTGATTACTAGATATGGTTTCGGGCTCAGCAAAATGATAGGAAACTTAAGAGAGTTTGCTTTCAGCTCAGATTTGCCAGGGAGAGAGGGTAATTTCAATGGCATTTCATTATCTCCGAAGAGGTGGCTGTAAATATGTTCTGTTTCTGAGAGCAGACACTTAACTAATTTCTATTACTGGAGATATTTCTATGGGAATTAGTCAAATTTGCAAGTCCAAAGACTTGGCCCTTTCTAATTAGACACTCTTGTTCCAAACTGTCACATTTAACACCAGTAGCATTTAGAAATCATCATTCCTTTGAACAATGGATGGAGTCAGAGAAAAGAAGATTCACTATTCTATCTATCCTAATGCTCGGCAACCCTCCCTCCTAACCAGACCATTGAAAGATGCCTTGCTCCTTGCAAAGAGGGAAGAAATGGGTTGGCAGTCTGTAAGTTGTTCCTTCAAGAGGACAACACCTGCTCCAGGCTCCCAGCTTTTGGAGAAGTACACATGAAACCAGAACCCTATTACAGCTGTCAGAATTATAGTGATTGACATCTGGGGAATCTCACAGCACATTTCCTTAGGGTTGCAGCAAACCTTTAATTAGTAGCTAGGCATTCACGTGTGCAGGAAGTGCATCTTACTTTTGCTCAAAAAAAAAAAAAATCCATGAAGCGCAGACTCAGCATTGAAACCCTCTGATGTTGAGAGTCAGATTAGTGCCCTATAAAACTAAGACGTATTTTGTTTGCTTTTTCCTTCTTTTCATCTTGGCCCGATGGAATCTGGCTTTCCTTCTTTTGGACAAAGAAATTGCTGAACAGATGTTATTCAGCGTGTTCCAGGATATGTCAGAGATGTGTTCTTGACCTCTGAAAATCAGTTGCAAATATATGGACGAGGAATGAATGACAAACTAGATGGTTTTAGGATAAACCAACAAATGTGGCATTTTTATTTGCAACTATGAAGTGTTCGGGTACACATTTGTCTCAATATAATGTTGAAGTGACAAGAAAATTAGCATGTCACAGATTTTTTTTAAATTTGATGTGGCCTGAGGTAGAACATGGTATATTCCTGTGTCAGTTCATAAATGCACATATTCCTGTGTTAGAGCATCAAGGCCACATGTCCCAATCATTAAAATCATAGCTTGGAGATACTGTTGGTTTTGAAGTTATTGTTACTTTGCTCTCCAATTCACTATTCTATACCCTTTTATAATTCTGAGACTTGCTGAAAATCCTATTTCTCCTTTTTTTCTACACTTTAAAAGCAGTCTTTACTTCAAAAGGAAAGTCTTATTTGACTAATACTTTATACACATTTAAAAAAAATGAAGTTCAATGATTTGTAATTCACTTTGGTCAAAATAAAAATGATTAATTTAAAAAAATGAAGTTCAGGGGCCGGTGAGGTGGCGCTAGAGGTAAGGTGTCTGCCTTGCAAGCACTAACCAAGGAAGGACCGCCCCCAGCATCCCATATGGTCCCCCCAAGCCAGGGGCAATTTCTGAGCACTTAGCCAGGATTACTCCTGAGCATCAAACAGGTGTGGCCCCAAAAACCAAAAAAAATAAAGAAATAAATGAAGTTCATTGTTTGGAGTGTCTTATTTCCAAATGGAGCATATCATGAAAATGAAGTCTATCAAAGTCGCTAGGCACCAGAAAGGTCCTCTAGATTAGATTTTTATGAGGGATAAGGGGCATAAAGTGGATGAAAAGTAGCAGTTCCATCAGAAAAAAATGACTTATTCTACTAGTCTTGTGATTGATGAATGATTACAAATTATGGAACATTTCTAAAAGCTCATCAAATTGTTCCATGCAATGCCCACATGTAATGGGCCAAAAATTTGTGTCTCCTACCCCAAATTTAAGTACTGAAATCCTAATACCCCTCGAAGATAATAGTGTTAATGCTTAGGTCAGTGTTTTTCAACCTTTTTTGTGCAAAGACACACACTTTTTTCATGAAAAAAAAAATCAAGAGGCACACCACCATTAAAAAATGTTAAAAATATTTAACTCTGTGCCTATATTGACTATATAATAAGTAATTCTCTTGAATAGGAATCAAATAAACACAAAGAAATTATTTTATAATTACTTTATTATGAAATAATAAATCTAATGATTGGTCTATTTGTGAGCCGAAGCCACATGTTATAGATAAAATTAGAATTTTTCCCACAGCACACCAGACAATATCTCACAGCACACTAGTGTGCCTCTGCACAGTGGTTATAAAACGCTGGCTTAGGTCATAAGAGGGGGATGCAACCTTCAAAAACAGGATTAGTACCCTTGGAAGAGGAGGTACAGTAGTGCCCCCATCCCTTCCACCCTGTGGGGACAGATTGAAAAAGTGCATAAATAATGAAGACTCTCAACAAATTGCAATCAAGTTGGCTCTTAGATTATGGATTTCTAACCTTTGTAATGGTGAGAAATAAAAATTTATGGTTTATAAGTTACCCAATAAGAGATATTTTTGTCATGGCAACCTGAATGAAAAATGACCCTATTCCAGAGTCTGAATTAGGAAAAGTTATCTACAGGAATCTGTGAAGCCTGCAGGGCCCCCAAATAAGTTATGATGATCCTTTGCACAGTTGAGCATAAGTGCTCAAGTTCTCATCCAAAGTGGCCTATGTAGAGTCTTTTGCCCCTTTATTAAAAGAAGCTCTCAAGGGCTCCTTAATAAATAGTTCAGGAGAAAAGCAAATCAACTAAAAAAAAATTGAGGCACAGCCTTTATCCCTGATCTGCTACATTGAACCCTAAACCTTCAGAGACTAGCTATTTCCAGAAATCAGGAATAAAGAAAGGCAAAAATCTGTTTTTGGGGCAATAACTAATCTAACTGCATTTTAGCTGACAGACCATATGCTTGTTTCTTCTTTCCTCTTGTGGAGAGGAGAAAAGAAATTGATAGTCTTAGCTGACTCCTCATATATACAGGCAGGCAGAGGAACTACTCAGTAAACACAGTTGCAGTTTCTGGCTTTTCTAGAAAACAGCCTGAATATTTAGGGAAAAATTAGGGCATGGGCTTCTTTTGATCAAGAGCCCCATTCTATTATTGTTTGACTAATATCATGACTCAGATTCTGCCTTTCTCAAAAATAAGGCCTCATTCTGACTATTGTAAACAGTGCTACAATGAACATAGGTGTGCAGAAGGCATTTTTGTATTGAGTTTTTGTGTTCCCTAGGGTATATCTCTAGAAGTGGAATAGCTGAATCATATGGGAGTTCAATTTCCAGTTTTTCGAGGAATCTCCATATTGTTTTTCATAAAGGCTGAACTAGCCAGCATTTCCACCAGCAGTGAATGAGAGTTCCATTCTCCCCACATCCCTGCCAGCACTGATTGTTTTTGTTCTTTTGTGATGTGTGTCAGACTCTGTGGCATGAGATGGTACCTCTTTGTTGTTTTGATTTGCATCTCCCTGATTATTTGTGATATGGCCTGGAAACAACCCAGATGCCCAACAACAGATGAGTGGCTAAAGAAACTGTAATACATATACACAATGGAACACTATACAGCCATCAAGAAAAATGAAGTCATTATATTTTCCTATACATGAATGAACATGAAAACTATTATGCTGAGTGAAATAAGTCAGAGGGATAGAGACACAAAACAGTCTAACTCATCTGTGGGAGTTAAGAAAAATAAAAGACAGTATTGTAATAATACCCAGAGACAATAGAGATGAGGGCTGGAAGATCTGACCCATGATATGAAGCTTACCACAAAATGTGGTAAGTGCAGTTAGAGAAATAACTACACTAACAACTATCATGATAATGATAATGAGTAAGAAATAGAAGGCCTGTTTTGAATACAGGAAGGAGAAGGCAGGAGGAGGGAGATGAGGGGCATTGGTAGTGGGAATTTTACACTGGTGATGGGGTGTGTTCATTTTTATGACTGAAATCCAACTACAAACATGTTTGTAATCATGATGTTTAAATAAAGATAGTGCTATTAAAAGAAAAAAGACCTCAGTGCTTAGCATGCCTCATGGGAGGGGAAGATAGGCTTGTTGAGTCCCCCAACCTGTCCCCCCAGCTGTTTCACTAACATCCCAAATTAATTACAGGTGAGAAAATTTCCCAAGTGTCTATCCAAATGCCCAGGATTCCAAAGGTGTTAAAGTAGTGCTAGGCAAAATATTTCAATGGTAAGTGATGTTGAACACAAAACTAAAGTCTACTCATCTGATGCATATTCATTCCAAATATTGTGCTGAAATACCAAGTACTAAAAGCAAGCCCCTTACAGCACCAGTCCTACCACAGAGGCAAGGGGTCTGAGAACTACATTTTGTTGGTGGAAATAACAAGTAAGTAGCCCAGAGAAGTAAGGATTATAGAGCTGAGCTTTTTCTGACCAGCCAACATGCTACTGAGAATGCTCAAAATAATTGTTATGGGGTGTGTTCTATTTTGAGAGAGCCCACCATGGGCTGTGGTTCATAACATTTCTCCCCTGGGATTGAGGGGACTCTTGGAAGGCCCATTCCGGTGAGTTTGCTAGATGCCTGTTGTTCCCACTAAAGCATAAGCTTCTCAAGGGACTAACAGATTGCAAATAGAGAAAGAATAAACAAAAGAAGACAAAATGTACGGAACTGCCACCAAGGTCCCCCTGAGAGAAACTGTGGAGCTCTCTACAGAAGTGCTTCACCGCAGGACACAGAGATGCTTGGCAAATGGAAGGAGAAGACTCAGGGCAGGACAGAAAGGAGTATAGGCTGGGGAGGGAAGTGGGGCCACATGATCAAAGGTGACAGGTTCCTGTGGAAAGAAGTCCACAGTTCTGCTCAGGCCTGGGCAATCAATGACAGAAAACTTTATCTGTAGTAAACTAATTGTTATCACTTAGTCCACTTTTGTCTTCCTCTGTGTAGGCTGCTATAACAGCATGGGCTGGGTGACTTATACCTCAAACATTGATTCTCACAGTTCAGAAAGCTGGGAAGTCTGGTGCACAGTGTCTGGTAAGAGTCCACTTCCTGGTTCCCATGTCCTCACATAGCCAGAAATAGCACTGAAGAGCTTCTGGGAGGTTTGTGGGGCCCAGGATAAAACCTACAGCTTCACACATGTTCTATCACTGGTATGCATCTCACTGTTCTACGTCCCCAACCCCTCCAGGTTCTTCATCAAGCAATAATCTTACTGTGAAGGCTCTACCTTCATATCTACTCGCCTCTCAAATGCCCACCTCTGAATTTCATCACAGAGAGGGATAAGATTTCAACATGAGAGCTTGAAGGGAGCAAAGTATTTAATCTATACAACTATCTTTTTTAGGACTTTCCCAGTGATTGCCAATTACCTTGAATTTTTTAGGCCTCAGTAATTTTTTCCACCTTCTCTTGGGCAGAGAAGTGTGTGAAATCCTTGGGGACTGCCAGGGAATCCTAGATCTGCCATTTCCTAACTGTGGAAATGTGAAGTCTTTCTTCATTTCCCTAAATTTCAAGTTCTTCCCCTAAAAATAAGGATAATAATGACTTGATGATTAATACTATCCAGAGAGGCTGCACTGCTTTAGAGGCGAAAGAAGTTGCTCTCATCGTCGGTGGCACTCAGACACTTAATTTAAAAATATCACTGGATATACGCTAGACTCTAGCAACCTTCCACTGCTACCAAGATGACAGCTGTCAGGTTCTGTAATGCACTCAGAATGAGTGGGAAGAAGTATGTCCCAGAAGTGTTAAAAAAAAATAGGAATCATTGCAATAGCGTGTGTAGCACTGAAGTACTCGGGCAACTCCACAGTCATTTTTCAGCGAGTACTAGTTTTGTTCCTTCCTCAATGGCATTAAAGTAATATTGTCAACTCTAAATTTTTAGGGTCACAGAGCAGTAGTGATTCCACCAGCAAAAGCCCAGCTCTCCTATATGATCATTCAGACCAATCTCAAACTGGGTTGATCTGGGGTAAGCAAGTTAAGGAAATGTGTGTCAAAAGCTTTGCTCATCTCTGCTCGTTTTTTTGTTTTTTTGTTTTTTTGTTTTTTTTGGTTTGTTTTTTTTTTTGGGGGGGGGGTTGGGTCACACCCAGCAGCACTCAGGGGTTTCTCCTGGCTCTAGGCTCAGAAATCGCTCCTGGCAGGCTCGGGGGACCATATGAGATGCCAGGAATTAAACCACTGTCCTTCTGCATGAAAGGCATACGCCCTGCCTTCATGCTATCTCTCCGGCCCCTCGGCTCATTTCTTATTTCAATGATCTATTGAGAATGCTCAGCAAGAGTCTTATGTGATGGCAAAGTTGAGCTTTGAGGGACAGTGGAAAGCATATAGCATGGATACAAGAGAGACAAGTGTCCCATCCAACCCGGTTCTCCCTGCTTGAGTGACTGGGCCCTAGGCCATTTCTTTACCTTGCCTCCATTTCTCCATTTCTAGATCTGTGCAATAGAGTCCAATTATGCAAGCTGCAGAAAGCATTAAAGGAAATGAGGCCCACAGAGTTCCTGGTTCTTAGACACTTATTTCTTCTCCTTTTGAATTTCTCAGAGAAGATGGTATCAGACTTATGCCATATCTTCAATATTCATTTAGCTCTGTTCATTGCAATAAAAGCTAATGACAGGCATTCCCACTGACACACAGTAGAAACCAGGATAGAGTGAGGCAATTGCTCAATAGAATACAAGAGATCTGGCAATAGTCTCACTGCTCTTTGGTAAGAGGGGCTCCCAGAGGGCAAGGAAGAGAGAGAGCTATGCGAATTTTCTTCCAATCAAACACAGCTGGCACTGCAAGATTGGTGGAAACTGATTCGTTGATCTCACAACATTCAGTTCCATTTTATTAGTTCTTCAGAGCAGCCACAAAACAAACTAGGTGTGTGTGTGAGGGGGGAAGACTCAGTATTTATGATACTGTTCAGCGGTTCCCACCTCCAGGTTTTCAACTCTCGAATTTCGCAAAAAATCAAAGGAGCTGAGAAATTTGGAGACTGTGATATCATCTCTTCATTCCTTAAGATATTCTTCCTTCTCATGGAGCATATTGTCCCCAGGATCTCCTCTATGTACTGTCTGTTGAGTCCCTATGCCAGCAACAGTATCTCCTCAAAGAGAGATATTTTATTCTGATATTACCTTCTGAATCCAAATAAAAGGGCTGAATATCTCTGTTATTCCTGGGATCATTGTAGTAGTTTCTGCTTCTGGTTATCCTGAGTCAGGCAGAACCATTTTTAAGTGTCAGTTAAAAGGCAATGACAATAGGCATTTAAAGGATTTCTTCCTCTTCAGCTCATACAAGAATAATTATTCTCACAACTCATTCTGGCTTCTAGCATCCCCACACTAAACAGAAATTCTTTGTGTCCAGGCATTGACCTTCTGCAGTCCCCTCATACCTGTTGTAGTTACAGAACCTCCCTTAAATCCATGAAGGAACCAGGCACCCATTGTTGTACCAAACCTTGAACTTCTTTCTGTATTTGAAAATAAATTTTCTACCCATTCTAACTCCTAGTTTTACTCCATCTTCATTTTGCTGAATGGCTCTTTCTTCTTATCCTGCACGTCTCTTTTGTTCTAGAAAGCTCTCCCTCTATTCCTGTGTATTCTCCTAATGCTTCATCAGAGATGATTGATCTTTAATAAAATAAGTGTTATTTATGGCTGTGTGTCTTCTATGCTTACACTCTAAGCCCCAGTGTGACCAGAAACATAATTGGCTGGTCACTGTTTTGGCCTCTTACCTTGCAGAGTATTCAAGTTCTTCTTGAGAACTTCTCTTTTATAAAACTCATATATCAAAATGTTGCCTTGTTTTTTTTTATTAACAAATGACATAAATAACTATGAGAAACTCCAATCAGCATAAATTAGGTTTCTTTGGCAATGAGCAACATAAACCATGCTTAAACCAAGGCATTGACGATAAAAGCCTAAAAACCTGGATTTGGGCCGGAGAGATAGCACAGCAGTAAGGCATTTACCTTACAAGCAGCTGATCCAAGACCAACGTTGGTTCGAATCCCGGCATCCCATATGGGCCTTCATGCCTGCTAGGAATGATTTCTGAGCACAGAGCCAGGAGCAACCCCTGAGAGCCACCAGGTATGTCCCAAAATTTTAAATAAATAAATAAATAAATACCTGGATCTATAGAGGATGAATCTGACTTTAGATCCACTGTTTACAGTCTCATCAGGGGCTGTCATTGGAGAAACTACAGGTGCCAAATAGTTCCAGTCTCTTGCAATTTGCTCAAAATTTTAATTCCAAGTTAGCTTGGGATAGTGCCTTTTACTAGAAGATTGGACTTGTTGAATAACAGTTTCACAAAATTATATTAACTAGGAGAAAAACATTGCCCACCAAGAAATAGAAGCACTAATTCTGATGGAATATAGATGCTAGGAAGACTAAAATCTCCTCACTTTCATGACATACACCATTTTATCACCCCCAGTCACTGAAGTTACAGTCAGATGCAAATACATTTTTTTTGTTTTGTTTTTGGTTTTTGGTTCACACCTAGCTGTGCTCAGGAGTTACTCCTGGCAGGCACAGGGGACCATATGGGTTGCTGGGATTCGAACCTGAATCCTGAATCGTCTGAATGCAAGGCAAACACCCATTTTTATTAGCTTGCATAAACTAGTGATGGATCATTTTCTCAAAACCAAATGTTACTTTAAATCACTTTAAATTTAGCCTTGAGAAAGAGAAACTCAATAGGACATAAGCAGAAAACAATTCTAACTTCTCCTCAACTAAGTTTTTAAGTTATTTTTGTCCCATAATCTCTTGGCTAAACTCTTGTATCTTTGCCAGAAACCTCTGATAAGAAAATGTTCTCCTGTTGCTTTCAGAACTAAGGATGAGAACTAAAAATGATTTCTAAGGTTCAGAGAGGGGGAAGAGAGGAGAGAGAGAGTGAGAGTCAGATAAACACACATAGAGAGAAAGAGAGAGAGAGAGAGAGAGAGAGAGAGAGAGAGAGAGAGAGAGAGAGATACAGAGACAGAGACAGAGATGCAGAGACAGAGAGGAAAAAATGTCTTCCTTAGAGGCAGGCAGAAGGGAGATTAGGAGCAGGAAGCCAGGTGGGAAGCAAATTGGGGACATTGATGGCAGAGAATGTGCTGGTGAAGGGATGGGTACTGGACTTTATGTAACTGAAACTCAGTCATGAACAAGTTTGTAACTATCTCACAGTGATTCAAAATAAATTTTAAAAAAGAAAGAAAGAAAACTAAGGTTCCAATCTATAACTAAAAATGTTCTCTCAAGAGGAAGAAATAAAACCACAAACCTCATTGAAAGCTCCTGCCTCCCCTGATTAGCTCTTGCTGCACAAGGAAAGGGTAGAATGCTGATTTCTTACAGGTTTACTTTTCTCTTCTCTAGCTGCGAGACATCTCAAACGTTATCATTCAGAATTTAAACTTTAAGGTAGAACAGGGAGAAAATTATGAGGGAGAAAATGATGCACTGCAAAAAGCTTACCAGACTAACTATTAAGATTTGACACTCAGATGGCCAGAAGTGGGTTCAGGTGAACTCTTAGTGGTCCTCAGGATTCCCCACTCCCTCCATATTCCGGGGGGAGGTACATGGGGAGGAGGGCGGGCAGACATCTGTCTTCCGGTTTCCTCCTTGATTCTGAAGACCAGCTCTTGCCAGATATGGGGTTTGGGGAGACCCCATACTGGAGTTCTCCCTAGCCTGGGGAGTGCTGGGAGGCTTGGCAGGCCCCTTTTTTCTCCCTTGGACTTCAGGCCTTCCCTGGGCGCCGGTCTAGGTGGACTCTATAGGGGTCAACAGACTTTCCCCCTACCTCTCCCTACACTAATGGGAATGCGCTTTGGGAGAAGCGCGGGTTGTTCTAGCACTGGTTAATGTTGGGACAGTCACTGAAATTTTTTTCTCCTTGTTTTCCTATTGATAGTGTTGTATGCATATATTTTATATATCCATAACATCCATCTTGTATTGTGACCTTGATACTGCCCTACAAATCTCATTTTTAATATTTTACTGCCTCAGTCCCAACCCTTATTTCCCCCCATCTTCCCATGTAGGTGCAGCTATGACATGAAGCTCACCACAGAGAGTGATAAGTGCAGTTAGAGAAATAACTACACTGAAAACTATCATAACAATGTGAATGAATGAGGGAAAAAGAAAGCCTGTCTCGAGTACAGGTGTGGGTCAGTTGGGGAGCAGGTAGATCCGGGAAATTGGTGGTAGGAATCCTGCACCGGTGAAGGCGGATGTTCTTTACATGACTGTAATCATACAACTACAATTATATTTGTAATCACGGTGTTTAAATAAAGATAATTTATAAAAAGAATGACCTATTTGGGGCCGGGCGGTGGCGCTAAAGGTAAGGTGCCTGCCTTGCCAGCGCTGCCTTGGACGGACCGCGGTTCGATCCCCCGGTGTCCCATATGGTCCCCCAAGCCAGGAGCAACTTCTGAGCACATAGCCAGGAGTAACCCCTGAGCGTTACCGGGTGTGGCCCAAAAACCAAAAAAAAAAAAAAAAAAAAAAAAAAAAAAAAAAAAAAAAAAAGAATGACCTATTTATGATACATTACATTAATTTCAATAAATATGCAAAAGTATTATCTATCAAAAAAAAGATTTGCCCATGTTTCTGTGACGAGATTAATGCTTATTTCTCTCATGGGGACCTATTAAAAACATTCATCTGTAGTGCTCTTTTACTCGCTTGTTTGCTCTTTACCCCCAAGCAAAGATTAGGTTACACTCTTTAGTTTCCAAGGGCATTTATATCCTAAGGTTCTGTGGCAGCAGAGGTTGAACCCAGGGCTTTCACATGCAAAGCTTGCATTTCCACCCCTTGAGCTATCTCCCCAGTCTACATCTGCATAAGACACTCAGGAATGAGAATGAGAAAGTATCAGGACTGTGCTTCTCCGGATAGGCGGCTGGCTATCTTGTCCAAGCTCCTCTTTGACTATGTACCTCATACCGTGTTTTGCCACAAGCAAAAGTCCATCTCCCGTCCACAATGCCACCTCAGAGAAAGGAAAATGCATGACACTTTAACAGCTTTATCCAAAGAGATTCTCCTGAGGTCCTCAATCCCTTCTACACTAAAGCTTATCAAAGGATAAGCTTTTGAGGCTTCATTTGTAAGTCCTCACAGAGATTAGCACCCCACTCCAGAACAGTACAAGACCTTTGCCTCTCTTACTGTGCTTCCTACAACTGTTGGAAAAGTTCTATATTAAGATATGGTTGGATACATATCTACTATATTGTTTACATGCTGATAATTGAATATTGACCAGGCATTGCTTATCGCTGGAAAGGTTGAAAAGATAGTCCTGTCTTCCAACGGGTCTTAAATATACGATAAAGTAGGAAACTAATATATATGTATTACATCGTATATGCCGATATATATCACTTAAAAATTCTGAGTAACTATCTTGTAAAATAGCAATTGATTCTTCCCATCTTTACTGTCTTACCTTTAAAAATTATGGGGTAAAATCAGAAGGCCAAACAATGAATTATCATATGATTCAACAATTTCACTCCTAGGCATATTCCCAAAAAGACTTGAAAACAAAATTTTAAGCATCACCTGAACACCAGTGTTCACAGAATCATTATTCACAGGAGTCAAAAAGCAGAGATAAGTCAGGTATTCACAGATGGATGAATGGACCAGCAAAATAGATACAGACAATGAAATATTACTCATCCAGCAAAAGAAATAAAATTCTGAGACACGCTACAACATGGATAAACCTTGAAAGATTTATGCTGAGTGAAATAAACCAGACAAAGGAGGAAAAAAATAATACGTGATTCCATTTATATGAGGAATCTAGAATATTCAATTCATAGACATAAAGTAGAAAGAGGGAGGGTGATGTAAGGAGTTTTTCTTTATGGAATGTCAGAATTTCTATTTGGCATGATTTCTTTTAAGTTTTGTGAATAGTGGTGAGAGTTACAAACACTGTTAATATACTCAGTGCCACAGAAAAATTAACTTGAAAGTGGTTGAATAGTAAATATTGTGTTTAGTATATTTTCCACAATAGAAAAAAAAGTGAAATCCCCATTTTTCTGTTAGATCTAAAATTGAGGATTGCTGGCGTGATGAAAGGCTTTTTATGAAACATATTCATTTTCAACTTCAAATAGGAAAATTAAAGGAAATGGTTTCCCTCTGCCTGGATCCCTTCATCTTTGGAAGGGATGTGAGGTCAGATGAAGTCAGGTGGTTCTCAGCCTCTCAAATCACAGCTGTCAGGAAGCCCTTTAATTTATTCATTTATTGACTGTGAAAACCCACAGCTAAATGTCTAAGGTGCAACTTCTCATCCAGAAAGTTTAATTCTATGGGCGTGAAGTCAAGTCAAGCCACGTTTTCTGTTGAAATGGAGCGTTAGACATAAAAGGAATCCAAGGAGAAAGACTTTCCTCTAGAAAAGGGAAACTGGTCCCAGCTGCCACCTCCAAGGAGGGAGAGAAAGGGCCTGTTTCAGTATTGAAGGAAATTTTGGGAGACAGCAGAAATAAGATTCCAGAAACACAGTTCACCACAGAAACTGTGCTTTCACCTCCTGGGGATGGGAGACAGCTGGGAGACTTCAACAACACTGAATATTTCACAAGTCTCTAATTCAGAATCTCAGGGTGTTTGGATCATGATTTTTTGTCACACTATTCCTTAGCACAATGAGAATGGTCAGCGGAGGGAAAGGGGGAGTGCATTGTGCAGACGTCTGACAGCATTTCACTCTGGATAGGCCTGTCCAAAGGGAAAAACATTGCTAAGTTTTCTAAAAAATGTCACCCGTTTCAGTCAGGAACCTCTGCTCTTAACTAGCTGTATCTTAACTGCCTGTATCCCAAATCACCTCTGCTAAATCGTTTTAGCCCAGATGACACTCCAAAGATCAAATTCTGAGAAGAAGGTTTCTTAATGAGTAATACTGGCAAAATGAGTAATATTGGGGACAGAGAAATAATACAGGCATGCAACTGGGTCCAGTTCAATTTCTGACACCCTCTAACTCTCCTACCCAGCATTTTCAGTAACAACTCCCAGGCACTGCTGGAAACTAAAAGAAATAAATAATGTTCATTGGCATTGTTTGAAAGCTAGGGACGATCTGCATTAACCGACAGCTTTATCAGTGCCAGCACATTCTGGGGTAGGCAGGCAGGATGTGGGCCTCTTATTGGTGTCCCATTAACCAGGGCAGTGTCTGAGGCCTCCCAAAGAGGACAGTTTGTATTTGCACTCACTTATTCCTCACTCATTCACCCATTCACAGCTCTGCCTGCTGTGTAAGGCACTCCAGGGTTCTCACCCCTACATCTTAAAGGGGACCTCAGGTTTCTTCTCTTCCTGGAAGTTTTGCTTTTTGTAGAGATTGCCCTGAGGGTACCTGTGCCACTTGCTGATTTAAAAGATCCCCCCTGCACTATCAGAACCCTTTTTTTTCCTGCCCCAGGTCTTAACTACCTAAAGGACAGCCAGGTTTTAATTTCCTCTTGATTCAGTATTGAGCACAATTTTGGAAACAGAGAGAGTTGGGATTTGAATTCCCACTCCATCCTTCCCTGCTTATCTCAATCAAGATACTTAACCTGTCTAAGCTTCAGGTTCCTTTTCTAACTAATCCGCTCACAGCCTTGTCTCCAAGGACCACCTCAAGAATTTAATAAAATCGCTGGTGTCAAGCGCCATCAACAGCTTAATACAGAACTGGACCAATCAATCTGCTGTCCATAGATCACATGTCCTAGCAATTATCTGAAAGATTCCGGCTTTGTTGTTTGTTTTGTATTGTGTGGGTTTAATTAAAGGCCTTACATATGTCCAAATATCCCTAGATGAGTAAGATATAGAGAATAATGAACTGCATAGTAATCCATTTAGGAGAGAGAGCCCCCTTCACCTGTCAAACATCTCTCCCCCCAGATAAGGGGTGATTTTTTTTTCATCTGGAAAGCATGTAATTGCTTTTCGTTTGTAGTATTTACTTCCTGTTTGTTATCTTAGTCAATAAGAATAAACTGACATTACAAGTTTTTTTGTAAATGTAATCATACTGCAAGGTTCTATTCCTGGCACCACATATGGTCCCCCAAAACTCCAGGAGTAATTTCTTAGTGCAGGAAAAAGAATAAACTCAGAGCACTGAATATTATCAGGTGTGACTCAAAATATTTCAAATTTTATTTAAAATTTTGATTGCTTAATAAATATATTGTTTAACGTATATGTTTTAGGGCTTACCTGACAGTGCTCAGGTCTTACTCCTGGCTCTGTGCTCAGGACTCACTCCTTGTGGTGCTTGGAGGACCATATGGAGAGCTAGAGATCGTTAGTTAGCTATGTGCTAAGCTCGTCAGCCTCTCCATTGTACTAGTTTGCTAGCCATTTGTATATATAATTTTACCAGGGTATAGTTTTAGGCTAATGAATGCCCTATTTTTTAAATGTACAGTTTGATCAGTTTAACCAATACAAAAATCTATGAAATCACCACAACCAGCAAAATACAAAATATTCCCTCTCTCCTCCACACCACTCCCACACTATTTCCTCTGCCTTTGCATTGTACCCTTCCTTCCACCCAGATTTCAAAAACCTAATGATCTGTTTACTAGAACTATAGATTAGTTTTCTTTGTCTGGAATTGTATATAAATGGAACAATCCTGTAAATAGCTATTTGGAGCTGGTTTCTCTTACTTTATATAATTATTTTTGAGATTGATTCAGATGATTGCATTTATCAGGGCTTCGTCCTTTTTGATCTGCTGAATGGCCTTCCTGTGTAAGAGAATGCTCCAATTCAATTGGCCCTTGTTGATAGTCATTGAATCAGAGCTAACATTTTAGTCATTTCAAATATACTGTACCACTCACATACAAGTCATCATAGAAACTTATGTTTTCTTTTCTCTTGGGTAAATGCTGAGGAGTAGAATGACATATGCAGAGTATATTTAGCTACTTAGAATTTCCAAACTGTTTTTTTTTTTTTTATTTAAAGCTTGTCCTGTCTTACCTCCCCACCCATATTTCCAGCTGCCCACAGTTTTGTTAACTTTGGTATCATAATTAAAAATAATTTCGTCTTTCTAATAGATGGGTAGTCCTTGCTCATTTAAGTTTCATTGGCTTTTCACTGGATGGATCTCACTTCTGCAACTAAATTACTAAAGGTCTGGCTTCTATCTCAGGCTGTCTGCCTCCTCTTCTCTATCAAAGCAAGTTCCACTGGAAATTCCCCAGGCATTATCTTTGAGTGCCTTTCTTCTGTCCTGTTTTGGTTTGCTTTTGCGTTGGAGTCACACCAGTCAATGTTCAGGAGTCACTCCTTCAGACTGAGTCCCAGGGATCAAACCAGGGCTTGCACGTATTCCAATCTTGAAATCTTCAATGGACCGCCCTTCTGTCCTTTTTTCTGTTCTTTCTGGAACTCCAATGAAAGGCATGTAAGGAAGTCTGCCTTGAACTCTGTTGTATCTTATCTTCTTTAAATACTTTCTATCTTTTTTGCTGCTCTGTTCTGCAGTCTGGATAATTTCTTGAGCCTTCAAGTTTGTCATTCCCCTTGCATGTGTGTTCACTCTGCCCTGCAATTTGAGGGGTTGTAAACTATGAAAACTCATTTATGAAGTTCTATTCCTTTGTAAATTTTAAGGATTTATTCTGTGTATGCTTTCAATCTATCTTTTAGTTCTTCAGTCTGCCAGTTCCTTTCATTTCTGATAGTTCTAATATCTAAACTCTTCTCTAGCTAACTCCAGCCATTCAAGTCTTATGCCCTTGTCATTGTGGAGTTTGGGGCTCTGTAATCATATACCTCAGAACTTTATCTTTGGAAGTTCCATGAGGCCTGAACTAAAGACAATTTCTCCAAGAAAGATTTCTATTTCTTTTGCCTATAATCTAAATGACTACAATACCAATGAATCCTGGGCTATTTTAACTTATTCTTGCCTTGAGGATTTAGAAATCTCTGGGTATTTTAAGTTTTGGTGCTGGAGAGATAGCACAGTGGTGTTTGCTTTGCAAGCAGCTGATCCAGGACCTAAGGTGGTTGGTTCGAATGCCAGTGTCCCATATGGTCCCTCATGCCTGCCAGGAGCTATTTCTGAGCAGATAGCTAGGAGTAACCCCTGAGCACCACTGGGTGTGGCCCAAAAACCAAAAAAAAAGTTTTGGTAACAAGTATGTATTAAGGCAAGCTTGCAGTTTGAATTCTTAGGAAAGATTTGCTTTCTTCTAGTCCTTTCATAATTCAAGAGTGGTAGTTTCTTTATACCTTTTTCTGTCTTTCAACTCAGGTAGGCATAGACTGGTTTCCAGCCATCTTTTTTCCTTCAGAACACAGCCTCAGTGGCAACTTTCTGCTTGGGCCCTCTTAATTAGATATTCCCTAGGTGAGTTCTGAGTTTTGTTAAGTTTCAATGTTCCCACAGTCTTTGAAAACCAACTAAGGGGGGCCGGGCGGTGGCGCTAAAGGTAAGGTGCCTGCCTTGCCTGCGCTATCCTTGGACGGACCGCGGTTCGATGCCCCGGTGTCCCATATGGTCCCCCAAGCCAGGAGCAACTTCTGAGCGCATAGCCAGGAGTAACCCCTGAGCGTTACCGGGTGTGGCCCAAAAACCAAAAAAAAAAAAAAAAGAAAACCAACTAAGGAACAAGAGACATAATACAAGGAATAAAGCACTTGACTTGCAGGGGGCCAATCTGAGTTTCAATTTTGAGCTCATCCAAAGTGATCCTTCAGCAGAATCAGGAGTAAGCCTGAGAACTGCCAGGTGTGACCCAAATATAAATAAGGAAGGAAGAAGGAAGGAAGGAAGGAAGGAAGGAAGGAAGGAAGGAAGGAAGGAAGGAAGGGAGGGAGGGAGGGAGGGAGGGAGGGAGGGAGGGAGGGAGGGAGGGAGGGAGGGGAGGGAGGGAGGGAGGGAGGGAGGGAGGGAGGGAGGGAGGGAGGGAGGGAGGGAAGAAGAGAGGGAGGAAGAAAGGAAGGGAGGAAGGAAGGAAGGGAGGGAGGAAGGGAGGGAGGGAGGAAGGGAGGGAGGGAGGAAGAAAATAAATTTTTAAGGATAATTTAAATATTTTGAGAAATATTTTTAAAGGAAGAAAAAGAGGAAGAGTAAGGATGGAGAGGGATGGGCAGGAGGGAAGGGGAGGGGAGAACATGATTAACTTATCTTGAAAATACAAAATAATAGCCTGAGCTCCTTTAGACAAAGACTCAAAAAACCTAGCTAAACAGGGCCCGGAGAGATAGCACAGCGGCATTTGCCTTACAAGTGGCTGATCCAAGACCTAAGGTGGTTGGTTTGAATCCCAGTGTCCCATATGGTCCCCCATGCCTGCCAGGAGCTATTTCTGAGCAGACAGCCAGGAATAACTCCTGAGCACTGCCGGGTGTGGCCCAAAAACAAAAAAAAAAAAAAAAAAAAAAAAAACCTAGCTAAACAAACCTTTGCAGGCTATACACTCATGAAAGTCATTCTACTTCTCATTTCATCACTAAGAAGACTGAGTTCCTAAGACCTCCCTTAAGTGAAGACTAGAGAGGGATGGCTAGATCTACTAATTCTGGGTCTTGGGCCAAATATGCTTAATCTGCACTTTGTGCATTGGCTAGTCCATAAGAAGCAACTGGATTTGATTCAAGTGGCCTGAATGCTTGCCCAATTCTCTCTTTGAGTTCTGAGTACCAGCAGCTACTCATAGACTAACTAATTCATAGACTAAGATTAACTCCAAAATAATCATTGGGGATTTGTAATACAAACATTCCCCAGAGAAAAAAACTTTCCCCAACTTAAGAAGAGACACAAAAGAATTGTTCATTTATGATTTAATATCATTTTTAGCATCTATTTTAGATCACATCTTTGATTTTCCCACTTATAATTTTTATGTGCTATTTATACATTTTTATAGCCTATTGGGATCCTGTTTCATAGTACATTTATGACTAATTTATGGACATTACTAGTTTAATTAATTGAAGAGGTTAATAGTTTTGTATATTTGACTTTATGGCACATATTTCATATGTCTATTATTTATTTGATACTGCACTGTGGATACAGTATTGGAAATATTGGTCCCAATTATAACACAGTTCCCAAGGGGAAATATAGCTTGCTTTATAGCAATCATATAATGACAGCTATTTCTATGAATGAATTATGGTCGATATATACTATAGCATCAAGTTTATGGGTAATGAGATTAGAACATGTGGACTGTGTACTATAACTTGAAAAATGATGTCAACAAAGGCAGAATTTTGACAATTTTCATGGGAAAAACCAAACTTTTGTGGTAATTAGGTGGAGGACAGAGAATACAAAATTAATCAAACAGTACACATTATTAACTCATGTCATATGGACTATTCTCAAACCACTATTAAAGAATGATGAATTAAAAAAAAAAGAATGATGAATTTGTTGTTTTTTTTATCAGACACTCTCCCTAGAAATAGAAATATTAACTCTATTTTTAATAAGGAAACTGAAATTTTTTTTGCTTACAATTTACAAGGCAGCCTTAGGAAAGGAATAATGATGATTCAACATGGATGCATTGTAAAGAAGATACATTTGAGGATTAGGAAGTAGGAAAATGTCACATGGGTTATCATAGAAAAAGGAAAAATGGGAATGTAAGGAGAGCCATCCTGTGTTCAAAGAAATATAGTCAAATGTTGACTTAGCATCAGATCTTTCAGAGGTAGGTAGTTCATTTAAAGCTTAGTAGACAACTTCCTACCATTATTGTCAAGGTGACCAGGACTGACTTGTTTCTTTGAGTTGGTGAAATGCCCAGATTTCAAGAAGGAACTGGAAGTCTCTCTAGGCATTTCCAAGACCGTGCTTCCCTTCCCAAAAGAAAGGCACACCACACTGGACAAGATGCAAAAAGTTGCAGGTGCTCAGTTGACTAGATTATGACACAAAGGGTAGAATAGAAGAATGTTGGCTTGGTACCTCAGTACTTGTTGAAGTGCTGTGGAAGAAAATTTCATCTAAAATTCCTGCTATCACCCTCAAATTCCACACCTTAGTGGGATAAGGGCTAAAAGCATTGGTACAAAGAGTTCTGAGTTCAAATATCAGCTTCTAACACAAAAGCATTGCACTCCCTTAAGCAAGATTTGGGGGAGGGGGGTGGCCACACCCGGCGGTGCTCAGGGGTTACTCCTGGTTGTCTGCTCAGAAATAGCCCCTGGCAGGCACGGGGGACCATATGGGACACCGGGATTCGAACCAACCACCTTAGGTCCTGGATCGGCTGTTTGCAAGGCAAACGCGGCTGTACTATCTCTCCGGGCCCGCAAGATTTTTTTTTATTTAATTTTTTACTGATTGAAATAATTGTGGTTTACAATACCATGAGCAATGGTTTCTCTTGTATGTTTCTTTACCTTTTCCAGGTAACACAGCCTCGATGATCCTTTCCAGTCTCAATCTTTTGCCTATTACTACTCATTTCAAGTAAACCAGCCTCTTTCCTGTTTCCCAAGGAGACATTCATCTCTGTCAAGGCTCACATCCTCTCAGCTCTCCTAGCAACAGCATAAAAAGGGAAGGTATTAAGAGATATAGGATCTGCCCTCAAGGGCTTTATCTTCTGACACACAGATCAATGATTCTCAGCCACCCGGAAGCAAGAATGAATGTGTACAGCACAGAGATGACCAGAGAGAGAATGTGGGCACTGTGTCACTAAAGCAGAACAGGAACAGGGCCCAGAATAACTGGATTCTTTGGGGATGAGCAGGGCTTGTGGAGGCCAGAGAGGTACCAGGGACATTATTTCAAAGTAGAAGGATAGACAGTTTAAATGAACATGGTATTCAGAACAAGCATGGCATCAGAAAGAAATGGCAGTTGGCTAGATGGGAATGTTGCACTGGTGAAGGGGGGGTGTTCTTTACATGACTGAAACCCAACTACAATCATTTTTGTAATCAAGGTGTTTAAATAAAGATATTAATAAAAAGAAAAAAGGAAAAGGAAAAGAAAAAGAGAAAGCTGAGCACTGGCGTATCTCACTTACAAGAAGGGGATCATGTGTTTATTTGGTTAGCTAATAGAAGCTTAGCCATTCATGTGTGGATGGTAACCCGGTGAGGATTAGGAAGGCTGCAGCAGGCTGGAAGTTCGGTCCACTTGAGCTGTTATAACAAACTACCATCTTAGGCCATGTGGAAGAGATAGCAGAAAGTTCTTTCCCTCAGTTCTAGAGGCTGAATGTTCAACACTCAGAGCCCAACAAGTTGGATTCAAGCTGAATGTCAGCATGGTCCTGAGATTCTGGCCTGCCCACTCTGACCTCACAAGGGGTGAGGAAGATGAGGGAGTTTCCTTCCAGGTGTCTCTTCAATACAACACTTATCCCATTCCTTTTCCATGACCTAAGCACCTCTAAAAAGTTCTACCTCTTAAGTCCATCACTTTGAGTTTAACACAAACATTCAGTTCACAGTAAAGGGAGCGTGGCTTGGGGAGTGTTAGAAAAGAAACCCTTTGTAAATTGGAGTTGTTTATGGGCTGGGAAGGGAAAAGTTTGTTAAAACAAGACCTAAAGTTGAAAAGAGGAGCGGAGAGAGGAGAAGGAGGAGAGATGCCTCTTTGCAAACACCTAGACCATTCTGGAAATGAGGCTAATGTAAAACATGGGTGAGCATCTGTTCTGGGTCACTTGTGCTTAAATCTGGTCTTTAATGACATCTGCATATGGAAGAATCTCTTATGAGGAACTCACCTTTTGTATTTACCCACCGTAATTGAGAATAGGGGCTTGAACACACATTGATCTGCATGTTCACAACAATATCATTTCTGTAACTAAAACCTAGAAGCAATGCAAGTGTCCACTGTGGAAAGAATAGGTTAGAAAACTGTAGTCTGTACATCCACTATTATTCAACCTTACAGAGGTATGGAATTTTGACACTAGTCACAACATGCCCATTCCTTGAGGACATTATGCAAAGTGAAATAAGCCAGTCACCCAGATAAATATGCTATGATTCCATTTCTATGAGATACTTAAACTAATCTAATTCTAGAGATAGAAAGTAGAGTAGTGGTTGCCAGGGACTGGGGAGAGGAGGGAGAATTTCTATTTAATGCGGATAGTGATTCAGTTTTGCAAGCTCAGAAGAATTTTGGAGATGGATGGTGGCGATAGAACACAATATGGATGGCCACTGAGCTAGAGTTAAAAATGGTTTCAATGTTCTGTTTTATGTCCAACGTATTTTACCAAATTCTTTTGTTTAAGGCCTTCCTTAGTCACAGGCTCAGAATTTCATCCTCCTCAGCCCTCTCAGGCCTTCATGACTCATTCCCCAGTTCTGTCACTCTTTGGGAACATCAAGCTTCTGAGTCTTCCTGATTTTCTCCCAATATCATCTAAAAAATGCTGAAATGGAAAATCTACTTCCTTTTCCTCTCTTACTTCTTTCCAGCCTATCTCTTCAAAGAATTTTCTGTTTATAAAATCTGGTTCTGATTTGGGCTTTTGAGTTTTGGCTGACATGCAGCAGTGCTCAAGAGCTTCTCCTGCCTTGGAAATTAGTCCTGGCTGTGATCAAGGGATCAGTTTGGGTCAGGAATGGATCCCAGGCCACCTGTATGCAAAGCCTGAGCTCCAACCCACTTAGTTATTCTCTTTGCTTACAAGATTTATTTTGCTCCTTATCTTCTACCTTCCATTTATATCCTCTCCACTTAGTCAATAACTCCCTTCTTCTAAAGGTCATGTTTTGCCTTTTTGTTTTTTGTGCTTTCCTGGCAGGACCACAATTTCCCCTGTTGACTTCCCTGCTCCTTTACATTTTCCTTCTGAGCTTCCATCCCTCTGAGACCAATGCCTGGTCTCCTAGCTCTGAGCCCCACCCATCTCCTCAGCTCCATGCTTCTTCATGATCAATTTTCCTCTGTGCATACATCCTGGGCCACTTCTGCTTCCACTCTGGCTTCTGCTCATTCCACCCAATTTCTAAACTACCTTCTTTCTGAGTTTTCTCCATTCTTTAGTTTCAGTTTCTACCATGTGCTGACAACAGCCATGTCAGCATTCACAGTGGAGATCTCACTCCAGAACTTGTCCTCACAGCCATCTGGCCAACTACATTTGGGTGTATCTCATACATTTCAGTCTCAGTACTTTTAATCTTTGAACTCATTTTGGCTCCATTCTATCATACATATACAAATTTGTTCTCCACTAGACATGTGTTAAAATGGCAACGTTTCTCTTGACTACACACACCAGAAAGACTCCATCTTCTTTTCAACTCCCTTTCTCTTCTACTCCCTTCACATCAGTTACAATCATGCCAATTATACCCGTGCATTGGCAAAATCCCCAGGTAGGCCAATGCCCTTGAGAAGAAACTTACTACTTCTCTGCCCATCTAAGAGGCCATGAATAAGTTTAATAGTGTGCCAAAGGAAATATGTTAATAGTGGCTTGATCTTTGTATTAAGTAATAGGATTTCAATACTCAAGTGAATTGACATTCACTGGTAATAAATGTTTCAAAATGAGGTTATCACCCAGGTATTGAGTATGCTCTTTGAAGTCTGCTTCCAGAACATTTTGAATTGTATTTGTTAGAAAAGTCTGTGTTTCATATTGGCAAGTGTGATAAATTACTTCCAGCAGAGACTTTCAGATCAGCATCTGCTAGTAGGTGATGAGGCATCCGTTTTCAAACTGAAGTCAGCCTGGGAGGGTTGCTGAAGAGGGATCCTGCATCCACGTTCATAGCCTGTGGAAAGCTGACACAGATGCTCAGAGCCCCTTCAAAGCCCAAGCGCATGGCTCACTCGTTTCAACTAGAAAATCATAGCAACTTCCTCCAAGACCCTCCTTCCTCATTTTTTGGAATGAAGATGTCGTCCAAAGCATAGTCCTAAGACAATTTCTACAACACAATTTACTGCTGAGTTGCCTTTACTGTGATTTCAATCTATTACAAGACAATTATCAGGAGGCCAGACAGATGTCACAAAGGGCTGGAGTACATTTCTGGGAGATTCAAGTTCAACTCCTAGCATGGTCCCCCAAGCACTGAAAAACTGAGAGATGATTCCAAAGATTAGAATATTGGGAAACACAGGTTCAATTCCTAGCACTACCTGGTTACTCAGGTTCCACTGAAAGCCTCCCCTAAGAAAAAATAAACTGGAGTCCTACCAGAGGTGACCCCCAAAACAGAAGAAAAATAAGATAATTTAGCATGAACTCCAATATTTAGGAACTTAGAGATAACTCTAAAGGACAGGAGAGCATTGATTTTCATGAAGGAGCCCTACTTTTAGACCTGAGTAATTCAAAATAGCACTGGGAATAACTCTAAAACACTTCAGGGTGTGCACCCCCAAAGAGGCATTGTTCTACTCAACTGTATCCCCAAAAAAGATATGATATGGTCCTGACCCCTGACTCCTATGAAGGTGAGGGTGTTAGAAGTGCAGAGGTCATCCATTTAAGAGTTTAACTGAGTAGATAGGGCAAGCATCTTTGTCTAACGCTCTTATAAGAGAAGAGCTTGGACCCAGGACAGAAGGCCTTGAGATGACAGGCATAAAAGGCAAGAAACCAAGAAAGGCCAAGATACATAGCTGCTCCTAGTAACAGGACACACAAGGCACAATTCACCCCAGCAGCCCAGAAGAGATCTTGATCTCAGACTCCCAATTTTCAGAGCCTCATTTCCATCATTTGCATTTCTTTTATTTTGAATTACCTAATATGAGGTGCCAGGCATGGCAACTCTAGAACATGAAAACAGAGAATCCCAAGTGAGTTTAGAAATGGAGAGACGCCTCCCCAACCCCTGTCACACTTCAATGGCAAACATAGGGTCACATTGTGTCTTAAAGAGCACTCCCTCAGAGAGGCTATGGTGGCTGCATGCCATATGGTTTATAAATTCCCTTCTATTGTGCCACTGCACTGGACAGGAGAAATTCTCACAATATGAAGGCACATTTATGGGAAACCATGCTTTGGAAGCAGTTTGCCTGGCAGAATTCTAATGAAGACCCCCATTCTCATTGATGCCCTTTTCAAACTGTCCGTGAGGATTGGGAGTGCAAGAATTTTTCCTGAGAGCAAGGGTACTGTGTCTGAGGTTCAAAGCTAGGATGGAGTCTCAGTATTGTTTCATTAACTCACTCTTCACTTTGATCCCATCACACCTGAAAGTGGGAGCCACAGACCAGAGCTGGAAGCCGCCAATAGAGCTCCTGCAAGAGGTAGAGTCCACAGAGAAACAGGCCAGGAGAAGTGTCACCCCGATTTCTTTAGGAGCCACGGGAAAAGGAAGTTTTGCTGCAGATCTCAATGCCAATCCCAACTTGATCCACACATCCCAATTTCTCCACATTTTTTTCCCCTCAAACTAGCAGCTTGTTCTTTGCCTCTTCCAGGCTGTCAGCAGGCCCCTCGGATCCTGGGGCCCCAGCCAGCTGCTGACAAGCCAGATCTTCTGGGGTGATCCAAGGCGAACCTCGCTCCCTCGACAGCCAGCCTGTTACGGGCAACTTTCCCAAGAGTGCAGTCAGAGTTAATGTTTATAAAGTGCTCTGAAAGCCTCTGATAAAAGATGCTAAATGGCATTAATAGAGCACATTCTGCAGCTCCGTGTGCTTGATTGATAGGCGCCCTTCCTGCGCAGTAGGTAGACTCTTTGCTCAGATGAATCAAGCTCATTAATTTGGCATTGCCTGTAGTTCATCATGCAGGATGCTCAGTTATTACCATAATTAAAACTCTGTGCCAAGCCCAAACTACCTCCTTGTAAACCTCTGGGAGGTGGGACCAGCTCCTGGGGCCCAAGCGCTCCTGAATACTCTCGTCCAGACCTTCACCTTGCATGGGCAAGCAACACAGGCTCTCTGAGAATTAGCTTATGGGTTCGCTGGGGCTTTCTAAAATGCTCCTTCAGAAGCAGAATCGTGATGAATGCATTGCCTAATCGTGCTTTCCCATTTCCAGACATTAGCTCAATTCTGGACCTGTAACGCCTCTATCCATCATTCCCACTCAATGTTTAATAGACATTTGAACAGAAAATCAAGCTTCTTTGCCCACTTGCCATCAAGGGGCTACTTCTGTTAGCCAGAAAAGCTCCAATACCTATAAGGCAATCTTTCACAGACTCTTTGCACATTCGAAGCCTCTCAAAAGCTTTTCAAAACCTGGATGTCCAGGTTTTAGTCTAGAAATTCTGACTCATCTGGTCAGGAATATAGACCAGACATTAGCATGGTGTATGTGTGTGTGTGTGTGTGTGAGAGAGAGGGGGGGGGCGGTTGGAGAGAAAGAAGATATATACATGTACCATCATTTCCTCCATTCTTTCTCTTTCTTCTTTCTCTTCTTCTCTCCTTCCTTCCTATTGTCTTTATCTTTTAGAGCTGAGTTAAATTTTCTAAAAAAGCTAAACAGTCCCCAAATCCTGAAATGCCTGTGCACCTATAAAATTAATATTTGGGACCAGAGCTGGTTATGCTTAGAGCTTTCTTCTGGTTCTTTGATCAGTAATCACTCCTGGTGAAACTCAGGGGACCCTATGTGGAGCCAGGAATTGAACCTGGGTCACAATGTGCAAGGCAAACTCTTTGCCCTCTGTACTATCTCTCTGACCTTAGAATTAATTTCTTATGTCCTAAGTGCTTGCAATACTCAGCCAGAGCTAAGAATTCTATTTTAGTGCAATCATCAGCGACTTAGCTAGAAACCAACATTCTTTAAAAAAAAAATCTCATTAAACTACACTCCAAAAATCTTCCAGGTTTTTTTCTCCCCCAATACTTTTCCCTAATATAATATCAAGCCTAAGTGTGTGATTGGTGTTGGTTTAAAGGAAGATGGCCTCTCTCCACCACTGCTTGTGCTTTCAGGCCACACAAACAATGGTCTTATCAGTCATTGCAGGTCTAGAAGGGAATCTCAGCCTTGCTAGATTAAAAGGAATCACCATAGAGAATACAGGCTGCAGCCATCGAGAATTCCTTAGGGTAGCTGGTTTTCAGAACTTAAAAAAAAATTATTACATTGCCGCTTTAAAAAAGATTGATTTGACTATTTTTAAACATTAAAAGTCTTGCTAGAGAGATAATTAAGTAGAGCTCAGGCAGCAATTCACTTGGTGAGAATTGAGAATATGAACTTGGTGAGAATTGAGAATATGGGGGGCTGGAGAGATAGCATGGAAGTAAGGCGTTTGCCTTTCATGCAAGAGGTCATCGGTTCGAATCCCAGCGTCCCATATGGTCCCCCGTGCCTGCCAGGAGCAATTTCTGAGCATGGAGCCAGGAGTAACCCCTGAGCACTGACGGGAGTGACCCAAAAACCACAAAAAAAAAAAAAAAAAAAAAAAAGAATTGAGAATATGAACTGAAAGTGTTTTCTAGGATTTACATGATGCTACATACTTAACCCAATATTTCACCCCAGAAACATTCATTCCTTCATGAAACAAATATTCACTGAGAATCTACTTTGTTCCACGTTGTTAGATAAACAAGTGAAGGAAAGAGGCCTCTCTATAATAGAATTTCTATCTTGGAGTCCGATTAGAAAATGCTTCTACTTATCTGTTACTGTTGGAGATGTCCAGTTAACAGTCATATGTTTATGAAAATGTGAAACATGATTAAATTCAAAACATTCATGACCAGAGCGATAGAATAGCAGATAGGGCATTTGTTTGCCTTGCACGCCTCTGACCTGCATTCTAGCATATAAGAATCTGAACCTCCAAGCATACTAGGAGAGATCCTCTGAGTACAGAGCCAGAAATAAGCCCTGTGCACCTCTGGGTGTGGTCCAAAACAATTAAACAAGCAAATTCAAAACAGTCTTGCTATTGACTTCACCAGGGTTTTCTATTCCACTGGCATCAAGCTTCAAAGGAAACTCTAAAATTCACTATAAAATATCCCAATTGCTCAATTCTGACTCGGAGAAAGTATACTTTGATCATGTGAATTATAAAAACAGAATTATTTCTGTATAAATTACATCAAGTATAGATACAAAAAAAATGAATTCATTATTTTGGTTTAGAGATGGTTCAGTGGCCAAAGTGTCTACCTGGCAAGGATGAGTGTGGATTTAATCCCTGGTGCCATCCACACACATGATGTTGGCAGTTCTGCTGTCTGTGTCCAGATCACCCTGGCCTCCCAAAAAGTTTCAGACTGGCTTCCTGGGAGCCGGGAGTCTAGCAGGAAGAGGTTTGGCAGGCCCACGCCATGCCGGAGGCCTGCTTGGCCAGGCCTAGGGGGGGGGTGCGGGATTTGGGTAACCCCAGCACCCCTCTGCCGCCTTGCTCCAGATCTCCAGGGCTTCCCCGGACCACACCCATGGGCAAGCCGGTGAGTTGGGTCCCTTGGTGGAGTTTGAAGGTACCCTAGGCCTTCCGCCACTATCCATGCGGCTCCTTAGGGAGGGTCTGGGTGGGGCTCTGAACTTCTGTTCTCCCAGCTTCTTGAAGGATCTCTCCTTCCTGGGAGCCGGGAGTCTAGCAGGAAGAGGTTTGGCAGGCCCACGCCATGCCGGAGGCCTGCTTAGCCAGGCCTCGGGGGGGGGGGGGGTGCGGGATTTGGGTAACCCCAGCACCCCTCTGCCGCCTTGCTCCAGATCTCCAGGGCTTCCCCGGGCCACACCCCTGGGCAAGCCGGTGAGTTGGGTCCCTTGGTGGAGTTTGAAGGTACCCTAGGCCTTCCCCCACTATCCATGCCGCTCCTTAGGGTTGGGTCTGGGTGGGGCTCTGAGCTTCTGTTCTCCCAGCTTCTTGAAGGATCTCTCCTTCCTGGGAGCCGGGAGTCTAGCAGGAAGAGGTTTGGCAGGCCCACGCCATGCCGGAGGCCTGCTTGGCCAGGCCTAGGGGGGCGTGCAGGATTTGGGTAACCCCAGCACCCCTCTGCCGCCTTGCTCCAGATCTCCAGGGCTTCCCCGGGCCACACCCCTGGGCAAGCCGGTGAGTTGGGTCCCTTGGTGGAGTTTGAAGGTACCCTAGGCCTTCCGCCACTATCCATGCGGCTCCTTAGGGAGGGTCTGGGTGGGGCTCTGAACTTCTGTTCTCCCAGCTTCTTGAAGGATCTCTCCTTCCTGGGAGCCGGGAGTCTAGCAGGAAGAGGTTTGGCAGGCCCACGCCATGCCGGAGGCCTGCTTGGCCAGGCCTAGGGGGGGTGCGGGATTTGGGTAACCCCAGCACCCCTCTGCCGCCTTGCTCCAGATCTCCAGGGCTTCCCCGGGCCACACCCCTGGGCAAGCCGGTGAGTTGGGTCCCTTGGTGGAGTTTGAAGGTACCCTAGGCCTTCCCCCACTATCCATGCGGCTCCTTAGGGAGGGTCTGGGTGGGGCTCTGAACTTCTGTTCTCCCAGCTTCTTGAAGGATCTCTCCTTCCTGGGAGCCGGGAGTCTAGCAGGAAGAGGTTTGGCAGGCCCACGCCATGCCGGAGGCCTGCTTGGCCAGGCCTAGGGGGGGGGGTGCGGGATTTGGGTAACCCCAGCACCCCTCTGCCGCCTTGCTCCAGATCTCCAGGGCTTCCCCGGGCCACACCCCTGGGCAAGCCGGTGAGTTGGGTCCCTTGGTGGAGTTTGAAGGTACCCTAGGCCTTCCCCCACTATCCATGCCGCTCCTTAGGGAGGGTCTGGGTGGGGCTCTGAACTTCTGTTCTCCCAGCTTCTTGAAGGATCTCTCCTTCCTGGGAGCCGGGAGTCTAGCAGGAAGAGGTTTGGCAGGCCCACGCCATGCCGGAGGCCTGCTTGGCCAGGCCTAGGGGGGGGGGGTGCGGGATTTGGGTAACCCCAGCACCCCTCTGCCGCCTTGCTCCAGATCTCCAGGGCTTCCCCGGGCCACACCCCTGGGCAAGCCGGTGAGTTGGGTCCCTTGGTGGAGTTTGAAGGTACCCTAGGCCTTCCCCCACTATCCATGCCGCTCCTTAGGGAGGGTCTGGGTGGGGCTCTGAACTTCTGTTCTCCCAGCTTCTTGAAGGATCTCTCCTTCCTGGGAGCCGGGAGTCTAGCAGGAAGAGGTTTGGCAGGCCCACGCCATGCCGGAGGCCTGCTTGGCCAGGCCTAGGGGGGGGGGTGCGGGATTTGGGTAACCCCAGCACCCCTCTGCCGCCTTGCTCCAGATCTCCAGGGCTTCCCCGGGCCACACCCCTGGGCAAGCCGGTGAGTTGGGTCCCTTGGTGGAGTTTGAAGGTACCCTAGGCCTTCCCCCACTATCCATGCCGCTCCTTAGGGAGGGTCTGGGTGGGGCTCTGAACTTCTGTTCTCCCAGCTTCTTGAAGGATCTCTCCTTCCTGGGAGCCGGGAGTCTAGCAGGAAGAGGTTTGGCTTGCACTGGTTATCTCTGTCCAGTCTACATTTTCAAAATCGCGCGGGGGCAATCGCCCCCGCGCGCACAAGAAACATTAATAGTACTCTCACAAGAAACATTAATAGTACTCACTATCATTGAATTATGTTTTTATGTATGCAGAATGTCCATTTTGTACTCTGCCCTTTTGCATACCCCTTCATAAGTTCATATTTCTCTTTAACTTCTTTAACTCCTATCATCATTACTCCTTTTTTACCCTTTCTAACTTAAGTACTGTTGAGTCCTAATTCACAGACCAAAGTGGTGCCCTAGAGTTAACACCCACCGAACTATTTTAAAAGGCATAAATAGGACACATATCTTTTCAACATTTTATGGGTGTTTTCTTTGACGGCTATAACTTTTGCTAAATACTTTTTTATACAGTGATGATCCCCCCCCCCATGTTTTTTATCTTCTCTTTATGAACTGCTCAATATGGAATTTGGTGTGAAAGAATCTCTCAGTTTAATACTTATGTTTGAACCAAGTCATGGGTCTTGTTGGAAATGTTCTTATGCCCCCATATATCTGATAGCACCACGTGGCTTTATATCTTGTTTGCGTAGGCACAATAACATAGGAAAATACTATACATACCAATAAGTTCTTATCTAATAGAAATGGGAACTCACAAATCTTGTAGTGCAATGAGACCTTACACCCTGAACATTGACATAAAGACCTGGCACAGGCCTCAGAAGAATGGGCATTCTCCATTTACCCCTTGATCTACAGAAGACATTTACAAAACATCCAAGGTTGTATATAACATCACCCGGAGGCATTCCTGTACCAGGGACGACCCTACAGCTGCTCAGACATCGATCTACTCAAAAGAGACATCCCTTAACACTGAGAAGACAACAAGAACAATGACCTGTTTACTGGACAGGGCTTGCTGTATTGCCCCTTTATGGTGAGGTTTGTCTATAACATCACCTGGAAGCAATCCTCTACCACGGAAGACCCTACCACTGCTCAGACATTGTCCTGCTCAAAAGAGACTTCCGTTAACACTGAGAAGACTTAACAACAACAACCTGCTTACAGGACAGGGCTTCCTGCATTCCCCTTTCATGGTGAGGTGAAACGAAAAGGCACTCCACATCATGACTTCAATGGAGGACATGCAGATTCCAGAATCTTTAATACAGAAACATGAGACCAACAACAGAGACTGTGTGATAAGTGTGTTGGCGCTACGGACAATGTCTTGGAGCGAACGATAACTTTCCTGAGGCCTAGAGCTGGTCTTATGCCAGGAAACTTCAGGGGTAGGATCTCTTTGTATTTAGGCCAAGGCTATTCCTTTCCATGCCTCTCATATTTTGGTGGGCCTATGCAAACAACAATTGCCACTCTAACACCGTTTTTACTGTGCTCCTTTGACTCTAATCCTTAAAACACACCCACTTAAAATTTGAGGTTAACTTAAGCTAATATGCATGTACATGGAAATGTAAAAAATACTATGCCTCTAATGTTTAAGGAGTTACGTAAGTTTGATGGCTTTAGATTGCCTTGTGTGCTGTTAAGAAATATTATAATGTGCTACAATCTGGGGACTTGAGGGAAAAAGTAATTGCACATGGATTCTGTTTTATTTATCTTAACTTTCTTTGGTGAAAATTCAAAGTTAAGATATCAGCAAGGGGACTTCTTCTGATAATTATGTTATGGGTGATTGTCCTTCCACTGTAACTTTACCTTATCCTCTTTCTTTGCATCTTTTGTTGTCATAATTCATAATAAAAAATTATAAAAAAAAATAAATAAAAAAATAAAAAAAAAAAAAAGAGTTTCAGACTGGGCTTTAGCCAATTATGTGCAAGCACTTCAGCTAAACAGGGTCAGCCCCAAGTGAGAATAGCAACTACAAAGACATGTAAGCACCACTGCTGGGAACTTAGTTCTCCCTCCAGCAAGCACTGATACCAGAAGGCACATGAGACAATTTTCAGAAAGCAGCTGTGCAAGTACTACTGCAAGAAGAAATGCAACCCAGAAATTACTACAGTCAAATAGGCAAGAAATACAACCAACAGTATCCACAGAGAAAGGGAAAAATTGAACGAAAAGAATGATTTGTTTCTTTTTTTAGCTTCATGGTTTATGAGCACATCAGTTATATTTCTATCGGGAGACATGTTTGAGAATCTGGTTAGGAGTAAATGCATCTTCTTTTAGAAGGGCACAAGATATCTAGATTTTTGCTTATGCCACAGAATAGCCCTGAGAGCAAGTGGCAGAAAACAAGCATTGTTATTAAGCTCACAATTCTGCAAGCTGCTGGATGCTTCTTCAGAACCAGCTAGCTGGAGCTGTCTCAGCATTTGCCCATACTGAGGTGTCCTGGTGGGATGGCCCCATCACATGAACCAGTGGTCAGCAGAGCATTTAGTCAACACTCTTCAGCTGGGAAGTTTCATCGCTTCCCCTAATGGCCTGGCCTTCCTCACATGGTAACCTCAGGATTCCAAAACCTAGGAAGAGAGAGCAAGTAATCCCCCTGGGTGTGAAAGTCCTAAATTGTGTGACACATTTGGGCTACAGAGAAGACTATTCATGCTTGTTCTATATGGAGACTTCCATCATATATGGTGCATCAGTGACCCAAATGTCATGATAGTACTTAACGGTTATGATTGTAATGCCCTAGTTTTTTTTCAGAAGAAGTGGGGTGTAACTCTTCTTCCAACTTCCAGTTTTCCTAACCTCTTCTTTTGGGTTAAGTAAATGCCTACCTGGATTACAGGGCCTTCCCCCACTCTGGTGATTGGGTTTCTGGAGAATAAAGAAAAATCTAGCTTTGGAGGTGAGAGAGAGAAAGCACATGGCATAGACAGCACAGGGCAAGAAAAGCACATGGTAGAAGGAAAAAGCATAGGTAGAGAAAGGCCATAAGGAATAAAGCAAGCTGACTCCAGTGAACATTTTTTCTGACTGCTCTATATTATTTCTCCACCACTACCCTGCTTCATCAGACCCATTGGCCTAAGGGGTTAGAAACACGGGACCACCAACTCGTGGATTTTATTTTTTTTATTATTTTTTGTTTTTGTTTTTAAGGCCATACCTGTTTGATGCTCAGGGGGTTACTCCTGGCTAAGTGCTCAGAAATTGCCCCTGGCTTGGGGGGGACCATATGGGACGCCAGGGGATCGAACCATGGTCCTTCCTTGGCTAGCGCTTGCAAGGCTAGCATCACCTTACTGGCCCCGAATTTTATTCTTTTAATTTTTATTTTTTAATTTTTGTTATTATTATTTATAATTTTATTTTACAGTGGGGGAGAATGAACATTCTTCGTGCTTTGCTTATTCGTGCTTTTACTTATTAACTTATTTTACTTATTTATTTATTTATTTACTTATTTATTTATTTTACTTATTAACACGTGTAACCTCGAATAAGCTAATCTATGAAAGCCTTAACTTCTTCGTCTATATTAATCAGGGCTTTCCAGAGAAACTGGTATCAATGATGCAGAGGTAAAGAGACAAAGTTGGGTTGATTTTAGGAATTGGCTCATACAGTTGTGACGACTGGCAAGTCTGAGAAGTGTTGGACAGGCTGGCAGGCAAGATATTCTAAGAGTTGATGTAGCAGAACCGAATCAGACAAATCAGAGCTCCATGGGACAACAGGCTAGAAACTCTGGCTAGGTTTCTATTTTGCATTCTTGAGGATAATTTTCCCTTCTGTGGGATGGGGGAGGGGTTAGGGTTATAAATTATAATTGATTAGATGAAGTGCACCCAAATCAAGGAATATTTATGACATTTTTATAAATTACCCGTAGGGAGGGAACGGAGTGATGGTACAAGAGGTAAGGCGTCTGCCTTGCTCGTGCTAGCCTAGGACAGAATGCAGTTCGATCCCCTTGCATCCCAGATGGTCCCCCAAGTCAGGAACGGTTTCTGAGCCCACAGTAACCCCACACTGTTGAATTAAATAATTAACGATGAGGCTGGATGGCGATGGATTTCTCTCTGCCATCCCAGGCCACGTGGCTCCGCAACCCCATCCAGCCAGCGGGTCCCAGGCCCAAGTGATCAGCGTAATCACTCACTCACAGGCAGGCATCAGGAACCATCAGCTTTATTCATGCCCTATTCACCACATGTGTGTGGCCTATCTCATAACCTTTCAAGCACAGCCATACTTCACTAGCCCTGCGTCTTAACCCTTTCAGCCATCTTCCCTTTGGCCTCCATCCTGGTCCAAGACCAAAAGAGGCAGAGACCCAGAAGCCAGAGAGCTCAGCAGGGCTGAAAGGCGCCGAATTCCCTAGCTCCAAGGTTTATCTACCTTTTCCAAGACCCTTCCCAGGAATGGGCGGGGTCTTGCAGGTAAGGTTACACCTAATTTTCAGTTCCCAAGACCCTTCCCAGAAATGGGTGAGTCTCAGGTAGCTACACCTAGATCCAGGGTCTCAGATAGGTACACTACACCACACCACCGGGTGTGGCCCAAAACCAAAACAAAACAAAACAAAAAAACAAAAACAAAAAGTACCTGTAGGGGCCTCTTTAGGGATATAGTGCAGGAGTTAAGATGCTTGCCTTGCATTTGGCTGACCTCAGTTCAATCCCTGGCACCACATGGATTGCAGAATGCTACAGAGAGCACACCACATACTCCCCCACCCCACCCAATACCATACATACATACATACATATATTAATTAATAATTAATTAATAAGCTTTGCAGCAATATCTATATTAGTGTTTAACCAAATATTTGTGTTCTGTGGGAGAGCCCAGCTGACACACATAAAAAATTACCTCAACATTGGTGAGCCCAGATGACACACATAATGAAATACCATAGTATTCAATGAAGAAAACTAATGCATGCATCAGGACTGGGATTGTGACTCGATAGTTCTTTGCATGCGTGAGACCCAGATTCCATCCCCAGCACCACAGAAGAATCAAAGTGCACAAAGCATACAGAGCAATAAGAATGTTCTAAGCATTGATCTCAGAATTATTATTCTTACTCAGATTCTATTGGCAGAGCCCAAGTTGGTCATCTATGTCCATTAGGACTATCCAGGTTAGGGAAATGATGAACAAGAGGGATGGATTTATGGAAGCAAGATGTCAAGTCCCATATAAAATCATAGCAGAGCAGAGCATGGAGGGTAGTTTTAAATTGATGTTTGTTTTTCAAATGAAAAGGAATTTAAAAAAGAGCTCTGATTCTTTAAGACTGAACCATTGCTTCAGAGACCCATCACCTAGCAACAGGCAGATAATACTCTCTCTCCTCCAACAGGTAAACCTCTGGCTTATCTAATTGAAATTTCAGGCTTCCTGCCACACGGCTGAAAAACCATCATTTTAAAAGGATCAAACCGAACAAGCCAAACAAAAAGTCAGATTTGAATGTGCTACTTTTCAAATGGCAGGCTAATGAGATTTTCATTGGGAGAAGAGATTTGAAGCTTTACAGCTCATCATTTAAGACTCTTTGTTCCACTGCATTCACTGAATTTCACAAAGAGACCGTGGTAGAATTCCATTTTGACTCCTGTCTGGGGATCAAAGATAAGTGTTAGCAGCAGAAACAAAGTATAAATTGTCAGAAAATAAAGACTTATCTAGACTTCTCACCAGGTTGAGTTATCTTTTATTCCTCCCTCCTTATTTCCTGGCCCTCTCCCCTTATATTCATTACCAACACCATCCATCCTCTTCCTAAAGGGAGGCTCGTTTGAGGCTGTTTCATTCCACTGACATTGCCCTTTTCAAGGCTCCTAATTGATCTTCCTGACCAGATGGTCCCCAGTCTAATCTACTCTGCACACAGCTGGCCAGTTTATTCCTTTTAAGATACAGCGTTTTCCTTATTCCACTTCTCTGTTCCAAAATGTCAACCGTTTGTAGGACTGCAGGCCTGAGTTCCTGGACCTTCAGATTAATATTAATAAGAAAAAAGAAAAAAGTCAGAATCAAAAAAGAAAAAAAGGCAAAATCCAGGTATTTATAAAACATAGGCAGATTTTTCACAGATTGCTAACTAAGGTGTGCTCTATAGCAGGTCAAAAGAACAGTTTCTTGGCTGATTTCAAGTTCTGTTTGGCCAATCTGACCTGTCAGCCGTGTGGACAACTGAAAATAGTTCTGATCCTTTCTTGTGACTCCCTTCTCTGTCATCCAGGATGTGAGTAACCCTGGTTACCTTGTTGTCAGCCAGTGTGCATTGGTTCTTGATGAAGAAAGGAAAGTAGCATCCGTTTCCTCCCTCCTCCACCATCCCCTCCGCCATAATTTCACTGTCAAGTAATCGCCTTGAGCTGCTGGCACGCTGGGAAGAGCTTTGAGAAACTGGCCGAGATTCATTAAACTCTATTTGTTGAGAGCAAATGGCAGAGCCTCCATCAACGATTCACGCCTCCTGGGCAGCCGCAGGGCGAAGCGCCCGTCTGGAGTTAGAGAACTCTTAGGGCCTTCCAACTCATTTGCTTTTCATTTTGTTTATTGTGGGGAAATTTGCATAATATTTTTGTTAGCCACTTGAGGAGTGTTGTTCAGTGGTTTTAAGGGCATTCACATTGTAGTGCAAACATCACCACGATTAATTTCTAGAACGCCTTCATGGGTCAGAACGACACTCGGTACCCACGCATGAAACAGTACTTTCCCGGGACTATCCCCAGGTCCCTGGTAAGCTCTATTCTCGTCTGTCTGTATGAAATTACCTGCTTTATATCCCTCCAAGAAGTCAGTTATCTGATCCTCTTTGGTCTGGCCTAGTCAGGAAGCATGATTTCTAAGGCCCAGTCATGTGGTAGCAAATACTCTAGGTATTTGTATTTCTTTCCTATTCATAAAGTTTCCTTCACCCCTTTCCTTATTTTTGTTGTCAAATATAAATGCAACAGGTGAATGCTTGGTGAAAAACCACCTAAGTATATAACTTTCAAAAATGAATAAATAAATAAATAAATAAATAAATAGGGTTGGAGTGATAGCATTGCCGCAGGGCATTTGCCTTGAAAAGTGGCCAACACAAGACGGACCCTGGTGGGGTTTTTTGTTTGTTTTTTTTTGTTTTTTTTTTTTGTTTGTTTTTGGTTTTTGGTCACACCCGGCGGTGCTCAGGGGTTACTCCCAGCTGTCTGCTCAGAAATAGCTCCTGGCAGGCACAGGGGACCATATGGGATACCGGGATTCGAACCAACCACCTTTGGTCCTGGATTGGTTGCTTGCAAGGCAAACGCAAACGCCGCTGTGCTATCTCTCTGGGCCCGTTGTTGTTGTTGTTGTTGTTTTTAAGAGATTTTTATTATTTTATTTTATTTAGTTGTTTTGGAGGTTTTATTTTGGTCCACACCAGTGACGCTCAGGGGTTATTCCTGGCTATGCGCTCAGAAATTGCCGGGGATTGAACCCAGGTCCATCCTGGGTCAGCCGAGTGCAAGGCAAATGCTCTACCGCTGCGCTATGGCTCTGGCCTCAGACTCTGGTTCTATTCCCGGCATCCCATATGGTCTTCTGAGCCAGCCAAAAGCGATTTCTGAGTGTAGAGCCAGGAGTAACCCCTAAGCACCTCTGGGTGTGACCCAAAAATCAAAAACCAAAAAAAAAAAAAAAAAAAGTATATAACTTTCAAGGCTCTCATTGTTTTAAAGAGATAAGATGTGGATATAAAACTGAATCTGTGGCTTTCAGATTGTTAGTATTTGAATCCTGCCACCACCTTAACTACTTTATGGCTCAAAAAATATTATTAACTTTTTTGGTGCTTATAATCCTCATCTAAAAATGTAGGATAATAATAATTCACATAGCTCCTCCAACAAGTTCCAAAAGAAAACAGTGGCTGTTGATACTTCCCAGATAGTCTTGTCCTGGCTGATCCCTCTGTGACATTCTTGGAAAGGTGGGGAATGGAGGGATATTCGCCCTTTTTGTATAAATTACAGCAGCGCAATGCCACACCCTACACCCTCTGATAGAAACAACCCAGCTTCCAAAACTTAATCTTATCAAAAACTTCTAAGCAACCGACTTTGTTTTAGATCTATAAACCCGGGACTGTGTGCTGCATGACTTCTCAATATTTTATAACAGTGCCAGCCCAGTGGTATTGTAGGAAGGCTGATGGAAAAGTTACATAAAAATCTGCCAACCTCTGGGGCCAGGAAGGTGGCGCTAAAGGTAAGGTATCTGCCTTGCAAGCGCTAGCCTAGGACGGACCGCGGTTCGATCCCCCGGTGTCCCATATGGTCCCCCCAAGCCAGGGGCGATTTCTGAGCGCATAGCCAGGAGTAATCTCTGAGCATCAAACGGGTGTGGCCCAAAAACCAAAAAAAAAAAAAAAAAAAAAAAAAAAAAATCTGCCAACCTCGCAAGTGGTAAGGTGTCTGCCTTGCTCGCACTAGCCTAGGAAGGACTGAGGTTCGATCCCCCAGATGGTCCCCCAAGCCAGGAGCGATTTCTGGGCGCATAGCCAAGAGTAATCCCTGAGCGTCACCAGGTGTGGCCAAAAATCAAACAAACAAAAAAATCTGCCAAGCTGAACAGTAACACAAAAGGTTCTACTTGTACCACCCAAACCCCAGTAAATCCTTAGACACTGATTCAGTAAGATCATGGAGAGATGCAACAATCATACCAAATTGACTCCTGTTAATCTAAGTTTTGGTAATTCATTTGACTTTGTGGTTGTGACAAGCAATATGAAGTAAGGCCTACATGGAGGCCTGCTATAGTGGTGTCTGGAAGA